>NC_134152.1:37662500-37937500 GCF_033958435.1 Carettochelys insculpta
AAGACAAGGGTTTGGTAACTTTATTCTTTGCAGTAGTTTCAACCAATTTGCCTGGTACTGAAGTTAGGTTTATCAGACTTTAATTGCCATGATTGTCTCTGGAGCGTTTTAAAAAAAAATCTTCCTTACATTATCTACCGTCTAGTCATCTGGTACAAAGGTTGATTTATTTAATAGTTCTGCAATTTCATGTTTGAATTCCTGCAGAACTCTTGGGTGAATGCCATCTAATCCTGTTGATTTATTATTGTTTAATGTATCAATTTGTTCCAAAATCTCCTCTATTGTCACTTCATTCTGGGCCAACTCCTCAGATTTGTCACCTAAAAAAGAATGTATCAGGTGTGAAGAATCTCCGTCACATCCTCTGTATTCCTCTGAATTTATTTAGCTTCTCTGCAACAGCCTTGTCTTGCTTGAGTGCTCCTTTAGCACCTCAATCATCCTATGGTCCCTCTGGTTGTTTGGCAGCATTTATGTTTCTGATGTATTTTTTAAAGATTGCTATTAGTTTTTGGATCTTTAGCTAGTTGCTCTTCAAATTCTTTGTTGACCTGACTTCTTACACTTTCATACCTGGCAAAGTTTATGCTCCTTACTATCTTCCTCTCTATAATTTGACTTCTAATTTTAAAGGGAGCTTTTTTTCCCCCTCTAACTGCCTCTTTTAGCCATGTTCAGGTTTTTTTGTCTTCATGCTTTATTTTTGAACTTGAAGTATACATTAAGTCTGAGCCTCTATTACGGTATTTTTAAATAATTTTACTACAATTTACATGCATTTCACCCTTCTGAATTTCTCCTTTTAATTTCCATGTAACTAACATCCTCGTTTTTGTGTAGTTTCCCTATTTGAAGTTAAATGTTACTGTGGTGTGTGGCTTTGGCTTTTTTGTTCCTAGGGGGTTGTTGAATTTCATTACATTATGGCTGTTATTACTGAGAGATTGGACCATAGTCACCTCTTGGACCAAGTCCTGGGCTCCTCTTAGGACTAACTCAAGAATTGCCTCTCCTCTTGTAGGTTTCAGGACTAGCTGCCTTGAGAGGCAGTCATGATTGGTGTCTGAATTTTATCTCTGCATCCCATCCTGAGGTGTCAGGTACCCAGTCAATATGAGGCAAGTTGAAATTCTCCATCATTAGTGCATTTTCTGCCTTTGTAGCCTCTAATCTCCCAGAGCCTTTCACATTCCCTAAGATTTCTGCCAGTGCTCTTTCATCTAGTCAACAAAGGCAGAGCAAGATCCAAAGACTGGAAGTTTAAGCAAGACAAACTCAAGCTGTAAATAAAGTTAAAAAAAAAATGCACAGGGAGTAGCTAACCACGGAAACTATTTACCAGGGTTGACCATCATGGGAAGTTTCTACACAGAGACCATCATTTGTGCCCTAGTTCAAGCAGCAGTTACTGTGTTTAATGCAAGAATCAGTGGGTGAGATTCTCTGCTCTGTATTACACTGAAGGTCAGAATCAATGATTGGAATGGTCCCAAGTGGCCTTAAAATCTATTAATCTTATGATGCTCTTGCCAGTACTGACTGGTCATGTGTATAAAGAGAGATCGGTCTCTTGAGATGTCAGTCCAGCATGGTATTCCCCCCAACCCCCATCTCCCTGGCATTAACCACACAGTTGAGAGTAAAACTGCCTGGTTATAACCTCATGTACAAAATGTAAATATTTGTACAATTCTTAGTGGTGAATTTTAACATCTTCTAGTGTCCTAGGCCTGTGAGTGCAAACGTGAGCATCAGCCAATACCCACCCTCTCTGGGCCTGTGCTGGATAGGTGCAATCCCCCAGCTCTTCCCAGCTCCTACTATAAGGAGAGTACATAAGTATTCTGGATAGACTGGCATTAAGGGTCGTCCTTTGCATCACTGCCAACCTACGCCAGTACCCCAGGCTCACTGGTCTTTTCAGGGCAATTGGGCTCACCCATGCCTGTGATGGGCCAGTAACCACACAGCTGAGCCTGATGGACCAGGGACTAAGTGGCTCGGTTGGATTATCAGGCCCAGCTGGGGAAGAGTTGTGTGATTTCCACAAAGGGTGGTCACACAGCTGCAGGAGGGAGGCTGTCTGTGGTGAATGGTGCTGAAGGCAAGGGCAACAAGCCCAGGGAGAGGTCCAGGCCCAGAGAAATGTCCTGGAGTAGATTGGGATAAGAATCCAGCCTAGGGGAGGACTCCAGAGGAAAGCCCTGAAGATCAGTGGTTTAGGCAGGGTCTGTGAGCCCAGGGAGGATGATGGGGGGAGGGTCAGCTCTCTGAGGCTACGTCTACACGTGAAGCCAACATCGAAATAGCTTATTTCGATGTAGAAACATCGAAATAGGCTATTTCGATGAGTAACATCTACACGTCCTCCAGGGCTGGCAACGTCGACGTTCAACATCGACGTTGCACAGCACCACATCGAAATAGGCGTTGCGAGGGAACGTCTACACGCCAAAGTAGCACACATCGAAATAAGGCTGCCAGGCACAGCTGCAGACAGGGTCACAGGGCGGACTCAACAGCAAGCCGCTCCCTTAAAGGGCCCCTCCCAGACACAGTTGCACTAAACAACACAAGATCCACAGAGCCAACAACTGGTTGCAGACCCTGTGCCTGCAGCATGGATCCCCAGCTGCTGCAGCAGCAGCCAGAAGCCCTGGGCTAAGGGCTGCTGCCCACGGTGACCATAGAGCCCCGCAGGGACTGGAGAGAGAGCGTCTCTCAACCCCTCAGCTGATGGCCGCCATGGTGGACCCCGCTATTTCGAAGTTGCGGGACGCGCAACGACTACACGGTCCCTACTTCAATGTTGAACGTCGAAGTAGGGCGCTATTCCTATCCCCTCATGGGGTTAGCGACTTCGACGTCTCGCCGCCTAACGTCGAAGTTAACTTCGAAATAGCGCCCGGCGCGTGTAGCCGTGACGGGCGCTATTTCGAAGTTAGTGCCGCTACTCCGAAGTAATGTGTACGTGTAGACACGGCTTGAGAGAGCAGGGTAGAAGGGGAGCCCATGAGAGGAGGACCGTCCTCTGTTCATGGTTTCTTTGGACTAGAGTGGCCAGTTGTCAGAGCTGTCCCAAAGGAAGGTTATAGGACTGTGGTAGGGACTAAGAGGGAAGCTGAGGCAGGCCCATTGTTGTGCTGCGGCACAGTGGATTACAAGGGGGTGATGGAGGTGATGCTGCCACATCCCTGAACATCTACAGTCGTCCTCTGCAGAGAAGGGGAACGTGGCTGTCATCCCTTGCTGGCACAAAGCAGTACCAAGTGGAGGGGATTCTCTGCTATGTGAACTCGTGCAATTGATTTTTTGCTGCTGGAACAAATGGCTTCTTTGCCACTTTTGGATCCCGGAAGAGCCCTGCCTCATTCCCTGTCCCACCTCCTGTCAAGTACAGCAAGTTGGCTTCTATAGTCTCTTGTGAGAAAGATTCCCTGAAGGGCCACAGATTGGTCAAAAAAAGCTATGAGGATCTGACTGTCGCAACAGAGCAGAGACTTTCTACAGGACGATGTTGGCCTGATCCACAGTGTGACTAATGCTTCTCCTTGGTGCCTGCCATTCACTCTAATGGGATCTACGGATCTGCCCAGGGAAGTGTGTTGAAGGAAGCACCTTCTGCCACTGTCAAAAGTTTTCTCTTTTATGAGGCCCTAATTTTCGGAAAATGTTTAAATGTGCCTGATTTTCCTGGCTGCCTGTTTTATTAAACCACCACTTTGAGACTTGTGAAGGGGCAGACTAGGCCTCAAAAGACTTGTGGCCTTGCCCGGTCCCAAAAACCAAAGAGGAGTCTTCCAAACCATAGAGAAGTCCTCCAAGGAGACTAGAGCAGCATCTGGAAGTGGCCAATCAGCAGCCAAGAAGGCCTATAAAAAGGAGCTGCAGCACCAGTGCCAGTTTAGTGTGGCTGGAGACTTCACTGAGAGAGGAACCACCTTAGAGACCTCCACGTGAGGAGCTGGCTGGCTGGCTGGCTGGCTGGCTGGCTGGCTGGCACTACAGATTGCAGTAGGTCCTGATGGACTGCAGGTAGAGCCCTGAAGGGCAAGGAGTCTGTTGACAGCCATTAGAAAAAAGGTGCAGAGACAGGCCTTGGTAACAGTTACCCCAGCAGAGGTTTGTATTCCCACAGAGGGGCTTGGACAGAGGGCTGAGGCTAGAAAGACACCTGTGGTTGATATGGTCTATGACTGTGGGGATGGCCAAGTAATTGAAAGGCATGTGGTTGTATAGAGACTGTGACATAGCCAAAGGTTAAGTCACAAAAAGACTTCATTGAACTATGGGGGGTGGAGGCACCTGACCCCCCACACAGGGGAGCCCTCATAACAGATGAGGTAAAGCCCTTTATGATGCTGTTTTATGAGGTAGCAGAGGTTCTTGTCCATTTCTTCATCCTATTCATGGGCCACCTCCATGCTTGGTTCCCTCTGTGGGTGGAGCCCATCCCTGGGCAGAGGGTTGTGTGCTTTTGGGCCCCACTCATCTTTGCTGTTTGAGGACTCAGATGGGACTGAAGTGATGCGTAGGCCTAGTGCAGCGCTTGCATTGGGACAAATTTCCCTGCAGGATCATGGTGCTTAAGCCCATACCTCACTTTAAGCACCTGCGCTGCTCTGCTGACATCAGTAGACCAGTTCATGTGCTTAGAATTGGCGCATGCTTCAGTAACTCACTGACTCAGAGCCTAGCAGAGCAAGTGGCTGATTCATTCAGTGGAGACTGGTGTTTGCCCTTTCTGTCCGCATTCGCAGGGTTAACAACATGGGGCTTAGGGAATGAACTAAATTTTTTGACCACTTCTCTTCAGCCCTGCATGTGTGCTGAGGTGCCCCCGATGTAAACTCCAGCTGGAGGTCCCTGATTCAGTCAGAGGCCATTGAGAAACATGAAGGCTAAATGCAAGCATGGGAAGAGACCTCTCTGACAGGTGGCCTGGAATGCCACCGACAAAATGCTGGTCTTGAAAAGTTATTTATTTCCTTGGGGGAAATGTAAGTAAAGAAGTAAAAATACCTGCACAGAGAGGAATAGAATGAGGATGTTATCTCCAAGGGCTTAACCAATGCCGGTGACTCAGAACTAAGATGACTCAAAGGAAAGCAGCAGCCAAGGGATAAAGTCAACTAACTCATCCCCCACCAAGAGCTGTGTTTCACCAACTCAGCAGGGTCTGCCGAGTGATTAGTGCAATCGCACAGGGAGCTGGCTCTGGAGCACAAGCTCCCATCGCTTGGCAGCTGTCTTTTGTGATAGCCAGCCATGCATGGTCGGTGCTGGGAAAGGCAGACTCAAGAGGCCATAAAGAAAGGGCCTTTGATCCCCTAATTAACTTTGATTTTAAATGTGTTCTGAAGCTGTAAATGGAGAGGAAAGCAGACATGCCTGGGAGGTGCCCAGCATGGTGAGCAAGCACCTGACACGTCTTTAGACAGGGAGGTAGCAGAGGCAGATCCGTAAGGTATCTGCGAATAGGAAGGAGTAAGAGGAACCTGGGTGGGGGACCAGGCCCTTCCCTTCAGAGAGTTCCTGGTATCATGAACAGGGACTCTCTCCCTTGCTGAGTGTCCCCCACCCGGAGCTGGTTCCTAGGACAGAATGCTTGCAAGAGCCTCGCCCAGCCCGGCCCTCTGCCTCGGGCACTGCAGAATTGCCTATAAGAAGTTCTGTGCAGCCCATAGGCAAAACGCAGCTCCTGGTTCATTTGGAATGCTTGTTTTAAAAACCTTCTGTGAAATTGCCCCCAGCTGGCCTTGTGCCTCCCCATCTCTCTGCCCAGTTCCCTGTTCTCCCTGGTCTCTTTACCTGTTCCCTACAGCATCTGTGCAAAAGCCATCTCCTCTGCAGCTCCCTGGATGGGAACTGCCTCCTCTTCAGGCACATCCAACTCCATTCTCTGCAGCCCGGAGGCAAGCAAGGTTCTCTGCCTGGTCAAGCAGAGCTGCATTGTCCTGTAGTATTTCTGCACATCCACGGCAAAGCTGCCGAGAAGCAGACTGGGAGGGAGAACAAAGCACTGACTGACTCATTCAGCTTCTAGAAGAGCCTTGTTTGGAGTCTGAAAGATGGTTTGTTGCCCATTCAGGAGCCATCTGCTCCCAAGCCCCTGACTCAGGTAAGGCCATGAGCACTAGTCATGGGGGCCGTGCTGACTGGGCCCAGAGAGTTCCCAGCTGAAATCACACACTCGCCATATGCAGGACAAGCAGCAGCAAAGCACAGCTGTGCACAGGCAGGGCCATGGGGTTGTCACAGAGGAAGTTTCACGGAAGGCTGCATCCTAGTGGAGACAGCTCCCAAGCACCCCGGCATGTGGTTATTCCAGCCAGCTAATTTCTGTTGCTGCTCTGCCTGTCAGCTGCTCCACCTCTCAAGTCAGAGATCCATTCCTCTAGCACAACAGCACCAAACCCTGTGGCCAGAGCCCAGCAGAGAAAAGGGACCCATCCTGCCTAAGGGGAAGAAGATGGGGGAGCCAAGCCATGTACTTTTCCCTCTTTTGGTGCAGACATCTGCCCTTCGTTAGCAGTTCAATGCTGTGTCCTCTCTGAGCCTTCACAGCTGGGCCTGAGGCAGTCCAGGGAGGGCAGGAATCCCTTGTATTAATCCCATTAGTGCAGAATAGTGGGAATGACCTGTTGATTATAACTGCAAGGTGTAGCAATGCTCCTTCATGGGCAGGTTTTAAAACTCTTCTCCTGCCACTCTCTGGAGCCCATTAGAGTGATAACAGGGCTGAAGATGCGAGAGGCAAAGGGCTGAATTTCTCAGCCACTGTCTGTCTTTGCGCACACTCAGCCCATTCGGGAGGAGCTTGGCTGCAGAAGCTGGTAAACTCTGGGCATTCTGCTCAGGTACAGCTTTTCACTGTGTTGGCGCTGTGGTCATGCAGCTCAGTAAACAGACTCCCCACATCAGAGAAACTGCCAAGGCCTCCACTTGCATTCAGCCAGGATAAAAGACCGAGAGCTGCTCACGTTGGCTGTCACAGCTGCACCTTAGATAAACTGTCCCTGGTTCTGCTAATGTTCATGTTTGTTACAGGAAGCTGTGTTCATTCCCCTTCCTAGTGTGCATTGCTGACCTGCAAGTACCTTGCCCCATCACTGGCACCAAATTCTTCCTGAGTTTATTTGCGTAAGCAGTAATTGCTACTATGGCAATCAGCATAAACACAAATGATTGGAGACAAAGTGAGCTCAGGCCCACCACCTCACAGGATCAAAACACCTTGTGTTCAAGGCAATAGGCCTGCCACAAACAGCAGTTCTGCAAATCATCTGCACCCAAAAGCAAACTTCCCCCATTAATGCATTTTCCCCTGTAAAAGAAGACAGACACCCCCTTAGCTAAAGTTGAGTCTCAAGCAAAATCAGATGTCATGTGCCTCAGCTTAAAAGATTCAGACCCTGCAAACTGAGAGAGGAGCTTCGGATGAGGCTGAAAACAGAGGCCCTGCACACCCGGGTTATTGCAAATCCTGCAGCTCATATTGCAGGAGCAGGAAAGTGGACCTGGGTGCCCTGGGCAAAGTTCCCCAAACCCAGAGGTGTGCAATTACATTCTCTAGGAGTCTCAGTTCAGAGCAGGGCTTGTCTTCATGTCATGTCCTACCCAGGGGCTGAGAGCTGCTGGGGCATGCTGAGCAGGTGCTGTGCTGCACCTTAGCAATGGCTGTACCTGCAGGGTGGTGGTCAGCAGTGGGGGCTGTCCTGAGGAGGCTTTGGGGTCCTTCCACAATACACACAATCTGAATCGAATTATTTAGCATTATAAATAATGCATTTGGCTCGATGAGAGTGAGTCAGAGTGGGAAAGCAGGACAGCTTAAGGGACAGTGTGGCAGGCTGCTCATCTAGCTCGCTTCTGCCCCCAGCTGCTATCTGAGCCCATCGCAAGGTAATATCCTTCTTTCAGCCCCCCGGGGGTGAGGGGGTGCCACTAGCCCAGCGTGCAGTTAGGAGACACAGCACAGACTCACGTAAGGTCCTGCAGGAAGCTGGCAGCAGAGCTCGGAAGTAGGTGCCGATCTCCCAGGTCCAAAGCCAATACCCGAGTGGGGACAGGAGCCACTGGGTGTCTGCTTTCCAGGCTGCCCCGGGGCCCTGAGCGCTGACATACGTAGCGCTCTCTGTCCAGGGTGCTGCTCTCTCCAGCAGCCCTGCGTGTGGGAGGATGCCGCATGTATTGCACTCTGGCTCCATCCCGTGGCCAGCTGTGGAAGAGCACTGCAGAGTCAGGGTGATCCTGTCGCTTCCCTGCCTTGCTGGACCCACGAGGGGGGCTATTGCCCCCCAGCCAGGACAGGAGTGTGGAGGGGAGGGGTAGGCACCAGCATGTGGATACTCTTAGTTGGCCCAGCCCATGGCCTTGCCTCCCCCAGGACGAGTCTGCAGGTAAAGCCACAGAGACAAACTGTCCCTGTACTGACATAGCTTGTTCCCCTGAAAGGCCTTTTGCTGGGGTAGCTTAACCAGCTCCCCTGGTGGTGTATGCCCCACTGGTATGATGTTGTCTATGGCAGGGCTTGTGCCAGCACTGCTGTGCCTATTCAGAGGATTTTTACACACTTGTACCTGGCAAGCTGGTATCCTGGCAAAACTTCAGTGAATATCAGGCAGTGGCCTCAGGGAAGAGGGATGCACAATCACACACACACATATATAATTTGTTGACACAATACCAAGAGGTATTTGCCTATGGAGAGATTAAAAGGAGAATCTTGCAAAGATGCAAATCAAATCATGCCTTGGCCTTCCACTAACCTGCTTCTTAGTTTGGTGTTAAATGACTTCCAGTGGCAAAACAGAAACAGGTGAAATGCCTTTTTCATCCATGGCAGGACTGTACATGGTGCAGAACAAAGCAGCTGCAGCAAGATACAGAGCCTGGCTCTGGAGAGATCCTAACTACACTGTGTTATCGGACCCCTTTCTCCCAAGGTGGAGTCAATTCCACATGAATTCCTACTCTCCAACAGTTTTTTTCCCCCCTGCATGAATCTCTAGCTGCTTTTAAAACAGTCCAGCCTTTCATTGGCGTGGTAATTCTGAAAAACACAGGGGTTCATGCTTCTGTACAATTTAAGGTGAAAATGCAAAAGAATAAAATTTATAACCAGGAGCAGGCAGGCTAAAAGGATGTTCGCACAACTCTCTCTCTCTCTCTCTCTCTCTCTCTCTCTCTCGCTCTGTTCTAACATTGTCTATGAGTCCTGTTGACCTTTGGCTGTGCCACTGCCCCCATGGCACCATCCATCTACAAGGAGCTGCTCATGGAGCATCAGTCAGGAGTTGGTGTGTGCCCAAAGACCCCTTCGGTTTCTGCAGAATTCAAGCTTTCTTTACATAAATAAAAGAAGGTGTTAGTCTGCTGGTCGCAAAGGAAAGTTTGTACCTGTGACTTGATGCCAGCAATGGGAGACAATAACACTGGGAACTGCATGCCCTCCCTGCTTCTCTGAGTTACTTGCCAGCTCACTATCCTGATGACAATGCTCATGGAAACACTGATCACTAGTGTGCTGCTGATTACTTTAGCAGAGCTGTCCAGCTGTGCTAGTATTGTGAGCAGAGCCCAATTAATATTGTACCATTTCCGTCCCTTCACCCCACACCTGACCCTGACAGCATCAGCAGGGTGGAAGAGGAGAAGTCAGGGCGGGGAATGCACGCCACAAGCCAGCTGGCACTTTCCAGGCTCCAGTTCGGGTATATGCCAAAGACATGCTGTCCACTCCCAGTCTTGGAGGCAGAGCAGCCATAACGCTTGCAGGAGAAGGGGCAGGATGGACCAGAATTCAAATGTCTATGGGAGCTGGTGCTGGCATCCTGTTGTGCCCATCCATTCTTACTGTTCCAGTTCATTTCATAGGTGCATCCCAGTGTAGGAACAGTGATGACTTGACTCATCACAGTGCTGGCTCTTGCCCCAAAGAGCTCAGTATTTAATAGCAGAACAGGATGGTGCAGTGGGAGCAACCAAAGAGCTGAGGACACTGTTCCCTTAAGCTGAGTATGTGGGTGGCCACCCAGGAGAGATTCAGTTGCCACTCAGTTGATTGGCAGAGCGCCCACAGCCAGCAGCATGTTTTGACTGGTGGTGCACATCCATACATGCTTTGGTGTACATAATAAAATTTATTCTACCCATGGATAGAAAAAATTAGAGGGAGCCCTGCCTGCCTTCTCACCTGCTCTCAGCCAAGGACCACTCTGGACAAAGCCCTAAGGCAGCTACCCTCTTCGCCTTTGATTCTGTTCTTGAAATCCACCCTGCCATGGTGCCAACTGATAACCAGCCAATGTCTAAGTAGCTGGGCTGAGAGACAGCAGTGTTTCTCCGTTGACTTGATTATGTACTGCAGCTGTCTGTATACTACGAAATTGTACTTATTCCCCCACTATTTAATGACAGACCAGGATGGTAAAATTAGGGCCCATAGGATGTGGGCCTCAGGGTGCCCCAGTGATAGAAATCATTGTCAGTTAACAAGAGGAAGGGCAGGGCCTGCAGCAGTAAAATGAAACTGTTTTTTGGAGAAGGCAGTGGCCAACGTGGACATCCCAGCAGCTCTGCATTTTCAGAAAAGAGTCTTAGCTCTGCAATAGATCCTGCTATAAGCTGGTATGGCTATAGGGTCATAGCTGGAGTCGTGTCAAGGCAGCATGCGGGCCAGGTTTGGATGTGATTTGGAGCATTCGCTCAGAGGCTGCTTAGGACTCATCTGTACTCATGCGACATGATGTAAGTATTGACCAGGGTGGTGGAAAGTTGCTGTACGGGGAGCTGAAGTGGCCAGAGACCCCATGCTGCCAAACAAACACGTCTGTGGTAATCTATGTGCAGGGAAGGTCTGGTATACCGCTTGCCTTTGGCTTTGAGTAGCTCAGCAGAGCCAGATTAAGTAGACACAAGGAGCAACACACAGAGCAGCAATGGCTTGGTCTTGTCAGCTATCCACACTGGCAGGCTGTGTCCTCCTGCAGTCTCATCACATTGCATACTTCTGTAGAGGGTGAACCTGGGCTCATGAGTGGGCTGCAGTAGTGGCCCTCTTTCATCTTAATGGGCCACAAGATGGTTGTAACCAAGCCAGCCTCCCAGGATGGGGCAGTTTTGCTCACTGCACTTGTGTTCCAAAAATTTGCAGGGTGTGCCAATGGAGACAGAGCAATGCTTTGATTGGCTGCAGAGGGAGCACCCGGCTCTCCGCATCAGTGCTGGGTGCAGTCAGCATGCACCCCACATCACAGGCCCTGGCTTCATGTGTGCATCACTTTAGCAATAGCAGTAACAAAAAAACTACATGGATGGAAACCAGCAGAGTCTGGCAACCCTTTGTGCGGGTGACAGTAAACAAAATGCCTCATTGGCCTCCCTTAGAATCCCAATGGGCTGCAGGTGGCCCACACCTCTCTTAGGGCCTTGGTGCCGATCTAGCAACACGGAAGTAACTACATTGCTACCAACCTCCAGAGCTGTTCTGTGGTACTGGGAAAAATGGGGTTTGCCTGGTGTGGCACAATGCTGGATGTCTACACCAGGGTTTGGTGCTGATGTAATTACAGCCACACTAATGACTCCAGTCCAGCTATCAGAGAGGGAGCCGTGTTAGTCGGTATCTTCGAGAACAACAAGAAGTCCTGTGGCACCTTCTAGACTAACATATTTTGGAGCATCAGCCTTCATGGGCAAAGACCCGCTTCAAGCTTATGCTCCAAAATATCTGTTAGTCTAGAAGGTGCCACAGGACTCTCTTGTTGTTCCAGTTTAGCTAGGCTCTGTGGAGCCTGGCCTGGCCTGGCCCTCTGATTTTTGTCTGTGTGAAGTTTTGTTTAGCTGTCTGTGGTTGTGATCCCTGCATTTGGGGTAGAGGTGTTGGCTGAGGGAGGCAGTGGGTGTGACTGGTGGACACACCTGCCTCTGTTGCTGGGTAGAAATGGAAGTCAGGGGACATAGGAACAGGCAGCCTGATCCCCAATCCTGCTATTTGGATAGCTCCTTCAGGGAGTGTGGCATGCAGAGCTGGTGGGAGTGGCTCACTGAAGGATATACCCCTATCTATCTCATGGACCTTCAGAGGTCACCAAGTGCAGTCCTCTGCCCTCACAGTGGGGCCCATCACCATCCCTGATGTTTTTGTTTGTTTGTTTCCCCTATTTGCCCCAGGTCCCTAAGTGCCCCCTCAAGGGTTGAGCTCACAAGCCCAGGTGTAGCAGACCAGTGCTCAAACCACTGAGCTATCCCTGCCCCCAGGATCCTGGCTTGTTTCCATCTAAGTCAGTCTAGTGAGGCATTTCCTCTCCCTCAGCCGTGCAGCACCTGAGCACCTCAGGCACAGGAGTGAATTTATCCACACAACCAATGTTCCCTCTAATTTTTCCATTTATGTGCAGACTAAATGTTATGTGCACTGAGGCATATGCGGATGTGCACCACCATTAGAAAGATGTGCAGCCAGCTGTGGCTGCTGTGGGTACTCTGCTGATGAGCTGGGGGTTGTTTGGATCTCTCCTGGTCGGCCGCTCAAGTGCTCAGCTCACAGGGAACAACTGCTTCCCACTGGGAAAGTTCTCCTCATGGCCTCACAGGCAGAGAGCAGCAGAACTAGGTATTCAGCACAAGGCTCCCCTGAGTCCCAGAGCAGGGCCTCAACCAGCAGACTCTCCGTTCTCACTGACTGCATTCGGAGCCGTCCCAAAGCGGAAGTCAGCACAACAGCCCAGCAGTCTGCAAACACGGAGCCTCCACAGCAAGGTCCTCATGTGGCTGAGACACGTCAGACTCCCCTGTGCACAGGAGGAGGGAGCATTGTTAATTCTGTCACTGGCTTTTCTTGCAGTGATGAACTGATTCCTGGGGATGCATTAAATGGCAAGGTCGTGCCAGACATTCTCCAGCACAGGCGGGAAGCCGTGATCAGCCTGAGGAGAGGAGCAGAAGAATGACGGCCCTGGGTGACATTCCAGCACCTTCTTGGAGCCAGGCAAGCTGCTGTGGAAGAGGAGCAGCTGCCACACTTCGCTCTGCCCCATGTCTTTACACACTGATGCAGGGGACTCACCCAGGGCAGAGACTCAGCCATGCTGCAGCCAGACTGAGGCCTCCTGCACACTCCGCCCTGGCCGGATACTGGAGCTGAAAGGGGCTAGTGGGGCTGTTTGGTCCTTGAGAGCTGGGGCTGCTCACACTGCCCACTTACACTGGGCACAGTCTGGCAATAGCACCTAAGCCTAGAGCGTGTCCTAGGCAGGAAAATCGCAGGAGAAGTGTAGGTCCTATTTTTCCAACCCCCTCCCCCCACATGTAATCTGGTTAGAATAACAAGGACAGGGCACAAGTAGGTGTCTTCTGAAGCTCGGCTGGGAAGTAGCTCTGTGCTTGGTGTTTTCCCGCAAGGCCCAGGTTTGAGACAAAGAGCCATTACAACACCATCACTCTGGGGCCTGAATAAGAAACACCTGTGGAAGGAGAAGCCTGTGACTAAGGTCAAGCAGCTCCCAGCATGAAATGCTGCATCAGCAGCCAGGCTGCCCATCTTGTACAGGTTTTGGTGCTCAGCAGAAACACGCTAGGGGCTTGTCGGCACAGGGGAGGAACCAGTCTGAGTCTCCTGCTGTGAGTACACCAGTGAGCTTCCCATTTGCAGCCTTATGTTTGGGACTCAGTGCCTTGTTCTGCATCATGTTGTTCCAGAATAAGAGCTAGTCAGTAGCTGTGATGGTGGAACAGCTTCTTCCTCAATAGCTAGACCAGTTATTCTCCCTGCCTGGACAAGCCCTGAGATGAATGGGGTGGGAAAGTGAGAATTCCCTCTCTACCAGCTATTGTTTGTCTGGAGGCTGTTCTCCGCAAGGCTGAATTCACAGGACATTTTCCTCTGAATTACAAGTCTGAGTTTGCTCCAAATTCTGCTGCCTTTAGTGGGGGCCTTTCCATGGCCTTACTTCAGTGACTTTTGGATTAGGTTTTATATTTGCAACAGGAAAAACAAAAGTGAGCTGATGCTCCAAGGTGCTGAGCACCTGGAGTTCTCTCAGACTTTAGTGGGATTTATGGGTACTCAGCACCTCTGAATATAAAGCCAAGAACCTCAGCAGTCTTGAATGAGGGTTTGAGATTTGTGGAACAGTGAAGGGTGCAGCTGGGATTGTGGAGAACGCCCAGCTCGCAGAATAGGCCTGCATGGCTACGTCTACACGTGCACCCAACTTCGAAATAGCTTATTTCGATGTTGCGACATCGAAATAGACTATTTCGATGAATAACGTCTACACGTCCTCCAGGGCTGGCAACGTCGATGTTCAACTTCGACGTTGCTCAGCCCAACATCGAAATAGGCACAGCGAGGGAACGTCTACACGCCAAAGTAGCACACATCGAAATAAGGGAGCCAGGCACAGCTGCAGACAGGGTCACGGGGCGGACTCAACAGCAAGTCGCTCCCTTAAAGGGCCCCTCCCAGACACACTTTCATTAAACAGTGCAAGATACACAGAGCCAACAACTAGTTGCAGACCCTGTGCATGCAGCACGGACCCCCAGCTGCAGCAGCAGCAGCCAGAAGCCCTGGGCTAAGGGCTGCTGCCCACGGTGACCACAGAGCCCCGCAAGGGCTGGAGAGAGAGTATCTCTCAACCCCCCAGCTGATGGCCGCCATGGAGGACCCCGCTATTTCGATGTTGCGGGACGCGGATCGTCTACACGTCCCTACTTCGATGTTGAACGTCGAAGTAGGGCGCTATTCCCATCCCCTCATGGGGTTAGCGACTTCGACGTCTCGCCGCCTAACGTCGATTTCAACTTCGAAATAGCGCCCAACACGTGTAGACGTGACGGGCGCTATTTCGAAGTTACTGCCGCTACTTCGAAGTAGCGTGCACGTGTAGACGCAGCTCATGTGAGGTGGTGGAGTTTGTCACCTGCTACTTTCCTGTCCTCCATGCCAAGCTGAGAGGACAGCACCACATGGCTACGTCTACATGTGCACCCAACTTCGAAATAGCTTATTTCGATGTTGCGACATCGAAATAGGCTATTTCGATGAATAACGTCTACACGTCCTCCAGGGCTGGCAACGTCGATGTTCAACTTCGACGTTGCTCAGCCCAACATCGAAATAGGCGCTGCGAGGGAACGTCTACACGCCAAAGTAGCACACATCGAAATAAGGGAGCCAGGCACAGCTGCAGACAGGGTCACGGGGCGGACTCAACAGCAAGTCGCTCCCTTAAAGGGCCCCTCCCAGACACACTTTCATTAAACAGTGCAAGATACACAGAGCCAACAACTAGTTGCAGACCCTGTATATGCAGCACGGACCCCCAGCTGCAGCAGCAGCAGCCAGAAGCCCTGGGCTAAGGGCTGCTGCCCACAGTGACCACAGAGCCCCGCAAGGGCTGGAGAGAGAGTATCTCTCAACCCCCCAGCTGATGGCCGCCATGGAGGACCCCGCTATTTCGATGTTGCGGGACGCGGATCGTCTACACGTCCCTACTTCGATGTTGAACGTCGAAGTAGGGCGCTATTCCCATCCCCTCATGGGGTTAGCGACTTCGACGTCTTGCCGCCTAACGTCGATTTCAACTTCGAAATAGCGCCCGACGCGTGTAGACGTGACGGGCGCTATTTCGAAGTTAGTGCCGCTACTTCGAAGTAGCGTGCACGTGTAGACGCAGCTCATGTGTGTCAGTGAAACTTTTACAGTCACCCTGAAAAGAGGAGCTCCTGAGCCCAGCCAGTAAGGCTGGTGAAAATGTGCAGCACTGTCCCCGACTGGGAAAGGTCTTCAATCAGCTGGTTAAAACCCCATGAAATATAGCATGTGCCTGCTGAGCATCTCCAGGTGCTAGCTGTCAGTCCTCTGTGACACTTTAAATTCCCTCTCCATGCCTAGAAAAAGCACCAGTCCTCTATGAGAGCTCTGGTTCAGGCCACGTTCCAAACTGCGGGTGTTTCTGTTCCAGATATGTCTAGCTATACTGTGTGTGGTGGGTGTACACATACATAGCTAGGGTTAGAAAGGTGGGTATTTTAAAGAAGGATTTTGTCTTTCCTGCCTTCTGTGGAAGCTGAAGGGTAATGGTCACTTTTTAGACACCAAAAATAGAGATTTTTCTTAATTCAAAATCCTAGAAGAGAACTATAGGCACTACTCCCTGAATTCTTGTCCTTTGAGTTGTAAGCATCTGTTTGGTTGCTGGCAAGGCCGGAGCCTAGAAAGGGTTTCGAAAGTACATTTTTAACAAAATTATAGATGCCAAAGTCTCCCCGTTAGCAAAGTTAGACCCAAAGGAATCTCCTCTAGTTGAGGATTAGGAGGGTGATAGATGTTCAAATGAGGATGTTTTGTCTAATTCTTTTGCGGATGTTTGCCGATTTGCCTGTGGACACCTACCTGCTTGAGGACAAATTGGTTTCTTGTGTGGCGGTTACTGTGTGAGCCCAACTGCAGTATCTTGTGTTTGAAATGCTAAGTGAATTTTTGCCTCTTTGTTTTTTTGCCCCTCTGGTAGAGAGTCTTTAAACCATGCTCTCTTCCTTCATGATTGTCATGAGTGTAGTTTTATCTACGCATTAAAAATAGTTCCCCAATGGCACAATTTAGAACCTTCTGTCATTTAAAAATGTATCCCAAGTGTTCCACCTGACTCCTCTCCCCCAGCCCAGATGCTGGAATGAGAGAAGACAGTGTGGTGTGTCACTGCCCGGTTGGGGTTGTTGAGAACAGAAGAAGCCCAGAGCAACCTTCTTTATGGAGGTGGCTGTGATAGATGAGCATCGAGTGAGGATCAGCTGGTGGAGTCCCCACTACATCATTCTGTGGAGTAGTGCCAATTTGCCCATTTCCATTGGGTGAGTTCTACTTTCTTGCACGGGGCCAGGCTGGGGGATGTGCTGCCTCTGGATACCCAAAGGCCCACCTGGTGCCCTGACAGCAAGTGCCAAAGAACCTGGATTACCTGTAATTAGTCACCAATGCAGTGGGATGGAAGAATAATGTGGCTGAGCCTGCAAAGAGCTTTCTGTATGGGTCCCGGACAGTGCGGCTGGGAGAACCGAACATCTGCCCCCAAGATCCTTGTTTGTAATCCATATGGAGACGTTCAGGCATGATGCAACTCAGTGTGAAGGATGTAATAATGAGGGATTGTGGGCAATTTGCTCCAAGGGCTAGACCTCTCCCTGGGTCTTGCAGAGCACAGAACACACTGCCAGCACTCAACAAACGTCTCAAACAGTATTTATTTTTCCCAGGACATGGAGTGCTCTAAACCTCTAGATGGCGATCTGTCTCCAGATGGGGAGAGAATTCGGAGGCATCTCGTTCACTGGACTCAGAACTGTGGTTTACACACCCTTCAGTCTAAGGCTGCACGAGGTAGGAGGGATGACCAAGTCACCCATCCCTTCTTGGGGAAGAAGTGTCAGAGAGCCACTTCAAGGGGGAAGATGTTTGAAAGGATGGATGCAAGTCCAAATGAGCATACAAACTAAGGCACATGGCCTAGAGGAATGGGAATGAGAGCCTATCTGGAGCTGGCAGAACAGAACTGGGAGTAAAACAGGGTCAGGTACCCTCACATCCTGTTTGGGAGAGTGGTTTTGTGTTGGGATTGGAGGTCTCTTGGGGATTTGAATTTTGATGGTGCTCCTTAACATGCTCTGTGGTGGGAGAGAACATGTTGGTAACTATGCCTAGAGCCATTTGAGGCACCAAGCCCTGGACTCCACTGCTGTCGCTTATTTGGACCTGCCCAATATTAGAGTCTTTGTTTTATATAGGCACCTGTTCCTCCCAACACACCCTAATGTGGAAGGGGGAATTGTCCCATCTTTCTTAGCCTTTCCTTATACCAGTACAATCTGTGGGTGATGTTTTGCATTCTTAGCTTTATTCTGGATCAGATTTACCCAGCAGCCTGAGTGAATTGAATTATTCATACAATACAGCTGAAGAATAAGGGTAACAGTAACAAACTGGGTAGGCATAATGGATCTGGAAGGTCCCCTCTTCCTGAACAAGTTGGACATACTTGTGCCTGTATGAAGATGTGCCATATAAGCCAGTCCCCACTACTGCAAAGAAAGGAAGTGAGACTGAGCAGTTGCTAATGAAACTAAGGAAGAGTAGATGACAGGAGCTTG
Organism: Carettochelys insculpta; assembly: GCF_033958435.1. Lineage (NCBI taxonomy): Eukaryota > Metazoa > Chordata > Testudines > Carettochelyidae > Carettochelys > Carettochelys insculpta. The sequence continues at coordinate 37,680,660 of NC_134152.1, forward strand.
TTTCTGATGTGGTAAGAACTTCCATCTGGGTCCTGACTGGTTAGTGGTTGATTGTAGATGCTATAAAGATGTAAAATGCAGCAGGTTGAACCTCCCTAATCCAGAGCTCTCTCATCAGCAACCTCGGTAACCCAGCATGATTTTAGTTAGCTGGATGACCACTTACCATGGGTGTGGCCAAGTTTCCCAAAATCCCATAAAGTTTGTTTACAGCCACCAGTCCTGGCTCTCAGTGTTCGATGCTGTTACTTAACTGTAATTTACCCCTAAATGTCTTCTAAGAGACCAGTCAGCAGTGGAAGTGTTGCTAATATGCTAGATAATATTGACCTTCTGTTGTCCAGCAAATTCTCTCATTCAGCACCAATCAGTTCCTGAGACTGCCAGATTAAAGAGGTTCAGCCTGTACTGTGATACCCTGGAACCTCCTGGCCTCAGGTTAGGGGCATGTGGTGAGCAAGGAATCCCATCATATAGGCCTGGGAAAGAAATGTGGTCTAATGGCTTTCTACCACAGGCTTTGAAACTGACTCGCGGGGACCTTAGCCAGTCAATTGACCTTGTTGCTCCACTGCCTACTGCAGCATTGAAGGTATAATACTCGCCTGCCTTCCAAGATGATGTTCGCACTGGTGGGGTTGCTATGTTGCTCCCAGAATCTTAGAGAGACAAGGGAGATGAGGTAACATCTGTTATTGGATCATCTTCTGTTGGTGAGAGAGACTAGTTTCGAGCTACACAGCTCTCTTCTTCAAGCTTAATGACTGCTTGCAAAGCAATCTAAAGACGAAAAGCACCCGGCACAAACATTAATTAAAGTACTACAGCTCCCCCCCGAGTAACAACGCAGGGAGGCTAGGCCCCTGAAAGAGAGACCAAGGCATGTGTGTGGTATGCAGGTCTGAACAGAAAGAAGAGCTGTACTTTACACTCAGAGTGTTAAACAAAGGCTTCAGCGCATGTGATTGTGTGAATCCATGCCAGGACTTCGCACCCACAGGCCAGGCTGCCAAAATCCAAAGCAACTTCATTAGTACTTTGGCTCGAGCACCACAAAGCAAAGAGGCAGTAGGAAAGAGTAGCACAAGGCCTCCAATGGGATTTTGTTCTTTGCCTCTCTAACTGGAGGACAGCGCCAGCTGTGGGCTGCTTTCTGGAACCCTCATTTGTCATGAGAAAGAGACATGGCACTGCCAAAAAAAATACAGCTGGTCCCAGTGAAATCAAACTGCTCCTGAGCATCACAGGGTTTCTGAGCTCCTCTCCCCATCTAGTAATTATTTCTTCTTCCTTGCACTTCATACACTGCAAAGCAGTTCCTCAAGGCTATTTGTAATATTTATTAGGAATTCAAATAATAGATAATACCTTACAGGGCCCCTGCGTGCATTCCTCCCAGTCAGTGCCACCCTAAGAGTAATATATCAAGGGAATAATGGTAATACAATGATGTACAGTGCTGATACATCATTGGTGCACTGGCATCCCAACCCAGCACACTGTTCAGGGGTAGCACTTGCATGTAAATGGCTGACTGATGGTACAGCATTGGCTATTATGAATAAATCAAAGGGATTCTAATCTTTAATGGGTTTGCCTAAAACTAGAATGAATTCTTCCATGAAAAAGGAACTAGACAGTATATGGGGTGGGTAGAAAGATATGAACAGGTTAAATGTCTCCAACAGGCTTAAACAAAAATGGCTTTTACATCTGGGTCATCAGTCTGGATTCAGAATAGTAGGTATTGCTCAAATCCATTAGGCCATGGAACAGTCATCATACATGTCTGTGAAGGAGGGATAGTGCAATGGTCAGAGCATTGGCCTGGTAAACCTATGGTTCTGAGCTCAGTCCTCACGCAGGCCTTTTAAGGGTCCGGGGCAGGTTAGATTTAAAAAAAAACATCAGGGATGGTGACAGGTCCTGCTGTGAGTGTAGGGGACTGGCCTGGATGACCTCTTGAGGTCCCTTCCAATTCAATGAGGTATGTATATCTCCATGTTTCAACAGGCTGGTCTCTGTCCAGTTTGCAGTGGACAAGCACACACAACAATTGAAGTTTCACAAGGTCACCTGATTGGGTGATGCACACTGGTAAGGAAGGATGAGAGAGTCTGGTTCTTCTTCATCCCAGATGATATCTTTATTTATCTGAGGATAACCAGAGCACTCCAGTCTCTGCAGTTGAGCTATCAATCAACTCCTCACACAGCCATCTAAACACCTCTGTAACTGGAGACTTGAAAGCTGCACTGTTGCCTCTTAGAAAATGCTGAAAAGATTCTGGGTAGAAGTTCTGCAGAGGAGTCCTGCTCTCCCCAAACACATACAGACACACATTTGAATTTAATGAATGAGAAGACAGTTGCCTATGATGAATGGGGTTGCTACTGCTCTAGGAAAGGATAACTAATATTCAGTACACATCCCCTTTGCTTTTGGTGGAGTTGAAGGTCCAGATTCCAAATAAACAACTTTGTCTAATGGTAACAGCATTTTTCTTCTGTTGGGTTCTTTAATAGACCACAAAATATCTGGCTAGTGTATTGTCAGTGGGCAGCTGGGAATTCCGTTTGTATCTGTGGCTTAGCTTTGATGTCATCCCCATTATAAGATCGGCATCATCAAAGCTATTTGCATTAAACTGACAAAATACTCCCTGAAATGTGTTGTTGCTCGAACAAGGAGAATGGCACTCATCTGTACTTCAGCCTGATGGCAAAGTCCACTTACCTCTGACACAATCCCTTCAACATGTCCTGTGCTGAAGCACCATGGTGCTTTATTGTATGAACATTAGGGACAGCCCTGTGTGGATGTCCCAGATCACAAGGGCTATGTCTACACTAGCTCCCCCACCTTCAAAAGGGGGATGCTAATGAGACACTTCAGGATAAGCTAATGAGGCACTGCAATGAATATGCAGCACTTCATTAGCATAATGGCGGCCTCAGCATTCCAAAAGTGGCACTTTCCATTGCGGGTGGCTTGTCTACACGGGGTCCTTTTTGAAAGGACCCCACACACTTCGAAATCCCCTTATTCCTATTTGGTTATAGGAAGAAGGGGATTTTGAAGTGTGCAGGGTCCTTTTGAAAAGGACCCTGTGTAGACGAGCCATACGCAATCAAAAGCAGCACTTTTGAAGTGCCGCAGCCACCATTATGCTAATGAGGAGCTGCATATTCATTGCAGCACCTCATTAGCATATTCCGAAGTCTCTCATTAGCATCCCCCTTTTGAAAGAGGCAGGGCTAGTGCAGGCATAGTCAATGAGTTGCCTCAGATTTCCTCTTGATGCAAGGTTACTCCAGAAATGGTGATCAGGCCTCCATTTTAAGACCTTGGAACTCATGCCAAGAACAATTTGGATTCAGACAAATCCCATTTGGAGGTCTTGCTGGATCTGAAGTACTCAGGGAGGAAGGATAGCTCACTGGTTTGAGCATTAGCCTAGTAAATCCAGGGTTGTGCGCTCAATCCTTGAGAAGGCCATCCAGGGGGTCTGGGAAAAATCAGGGAGGGGAAGGTTGGTGCTTGATCCTGCTAAGAGGGTAAGGGACTGGACTTCATGACCTTATGAGGTCCCCTCCAGACCTATGTGGGGGGAGGTGTAAGCTCTCTACAACAGAACTTGGGATACTGTCTCCAAGACTGGGACAGACCCCAAAGAACTCTTCGCTTCTAATTGCTCTTGGAATTCCTGTCTCAATCTAGGGAGCTGAGATCCAAAAGCAGGACTTTGGTCAATGTGGTATCTCTAGTGAGAGAACATTAGACAGAGAATGTTACAATCAGTGAAAAGTTAGTGATAATCACTTACAGGTATTCAGATGCCTATTGGATCTTTTCTACCCTTGCAATCTGCTGACAATGAATGTACAGTGTAATGCTGTGGCTAAAAGGGTTAATGTAATTCTTGGCTAGATACAACAAACTCTTTCATATCTGGCAGCCCTGGGACTGGGAAGTTGCCGGATATTCAAATATTCTGGATAATAGAGACATATACCTGCAATGCACAACATTAAAAAAAAACAACATTGGATATTAAGAAACAAACAAAAATGTGTGCAGAGTACTTTACTTACCAACAATATTAGTATTGTACACTGCAAACATACTATATTTGCTGTATTTATTTGTATTTACTTTCACTACACTGTACTTACAGAAAATGTAACTAAACTTTACTTGTTTAAAATGCTGGTTATTTGAGAGTTCTGGCTAACAGAATGCCAGATACAAAAGAGTTTACTGTAAATAGAGTATCAGATAGGAGTAGGGAGGTTATATTATCTCTGCATTTGGCTGTGATTCAGTTGCTACTTGAATACTGTGTCCACTCCAGTTCTAGTGGCCACACTTCCAGAAGGATGCTGAAAAATTGGAAAGGGTTCAGAGAAGAGTCATGAGAATAATTAAAGGGTTGAACACATGTTCCAGTCATAAACAGATTGAGCTCTGAGTCTGTCTTTTCAAAAAGAAACTTAAGGCATGATTTGATCTGTCTATAAGTAACTATGGCTACGTCTACACGTGCACCCAACTTCGAAATAGCTTATTTCGATGTTGCGACATCGAAATAGGCTATTTCGATGAATAACGTCTACACGTCCTCCAGGGCTGGCAACGTCGATGTTCAACTTCGACGTTGCTCAGCCCAACATCGAAATAGGCACAGCGAGGGAACGTCTACACGCCAAAGTAGCACACATCGAAATAAGGGAGCCAGGCACAGCTGCAGACAGGGTCACGGGGCGGACTCAACAGCAAGCCGCTCCCTTAAAGGGCCCCTCCCAGACACACTTTCATTAAACAGTGCAAGATACACAGAGCCAACAACTAGTTGCAGACCCTGTATATGCAGCACGGACCCCCAGCTGCAGCAGCAGCAGCCAGAAGCCCTGGGCTAAGGGCTGCTGCCCACGGTGACCACAGAGCCCCGCAAGGGCTGGAGAGAGAGTATCTCTCAACCCCCCAGCTGATGGCCGCCATGGAGGACCCCGCTATTTCGATGTTGCGGGACGCGGATCGTCTACACGTCCCTACTTCGATGTTGAATGTCGAAGTAGGGCGCTATTCCCATCCGCTCATGGGGTTAGCGACTTCGACGTCTCACCGCCTAACGTCGATTTCAACTTCGAAATAGCGCCCAACACGTGTAGACGTGACGGGCGCTATTTCGAAGTTACTGCCGCTACTTCGAAGTAGCGTGCACGTGTAGACGCAGCCTATGTGGGGAACAGAAGTTTGATGATAAGAGGGCTTGTCAGTCTGGCAGACAAGGTATGACGAGAGCCAGTGGCTGGAAGTCAAAGCTGCACAGAAGAAGGTGCAAATCTTTTACAAGGGAGGGTATTGACCACCGGAACAAACATTGCGGTGGATTTTCCGTGACAAGCAATCGGGTTGAGGGAGGGACAGAACAAACTTCCTTGGCCCCTGGGCAACGTGGAGTCGGGGCCGGGGGGGGGCAGCTCTGTACTTTCAAAATGGGTGACGCCTTGCACAGAAGGGGTGGGACAGCCAGCCCTCAGCACCACCTGGAGCATACCACACTGTCCCATCCTCCCACATGCAGCCCTCAGAGCTGCCCAGAGCATACCGCATGGCATTCCAGCGGCAAGTTAAAGGGCCTGGGGCTCCGGCCACTGACACAGTAGCAACAGTGGAGTTTACCACCCGCTTTGGGCTGCATTCCCAAGCAACCCGACTCCAAGAAGATCCGGTCCCAGAGCGCCGGGGGCCGCTACCGGCCTCACACCGTCCACGGGCACCTCTTAACGGTTTCACGCCCTCTTGAACTCTCTCTTCAAAGTTCTTTTCAACTTTCCTTTATGGTACTTGTTGACTGTTGGTCTCGTGCCAGTATTTAGCCTTAGATGGAGTTTACCACCCGCTTTGGGCTGCAACAGGGGTGACCAGAAGCCCTGAGCCCTTTTGAATCACTGGGCTCTGCAGCCAGGGCCTGTTTGTGTGTTGTTACCCCTGCGCCGTTGGTGGGCTTGCTGACAAATTTGATATCAAAATTGGATTTTTCTTTTAAAAACATGCTCTAAAAAAGGCAGAGGTCTTGTCACCCTGGATGTGCCCAACTTTAGTGTTATGATGCTAGATACAGTAGTCATGGCTTTAAAGATCAAAGAAGTAATTGCATATATCTGACTTGCTATCTTCCCTGACTCATGTAACCTCCTTGAACAGATTTTGCATATTAGCTCTAAATCCTAGTGTGATATCCCCATCCTCCCCACACACTGAAGACAGAAACTGCGCAGGCATCTGTAGGGCTCCCTATGCTTTAGGTCTGAATCTTCTTGTTTGATTAGCAGCCTTCAGAGTCTCAGTCTTGATAAAGATGCTAAAAATGTAATGTGTTCCCAAAGGCAACCAGTACTGTGTGAGGACAATATTCTTGTTTATTAATGGCAGTTTCCACACAGGGTTAATAATTATTAGGATGGCAAAGGCCAGATATTCACAAATAAAGCTTGACTCTGAGTAATGCTATGCTCACAACAGTTGTGTGACTCAGTTAAGAAATACTTAACTCACCTCCCACCCCCACCACCTCCCCATGACAGAACATGCTTTGGAGTTCTATGACATCACCAGTGAAGAGACCTGGGTATTCCAAACCTAGCTCAGCAGGTCGCTGGCTCTCAAGTTAGTTATTTCCCCAGGTTCTCAGGACAATGAAGAACCCTTTCTGCTCTCACATAACCCTCTCTCTACCCCATGCAAAGTTCAAGAAAGAAGGCATTAAAGAAACTCCCAAAAAAACAAACTCTAGAGAGGGAGATGCCCGTGTACAACAATGTACAGAACAGTCAACATTCCCACCTATTCACTGGTCTCTTGCCAATAAGCAGCAGCTGCTGCTGTTCCAAAATGATGATTTGCTTAATTTTTCTTTACACTAGAATCTGTTATGTACTAAGTAGGCACTTTCTAAACACTCAAGGTTACTCCCTGCTCCAAGAACGTCGAAACCATAAGGCCTGTCTACATGCAGTTTTGTGTACCAGTTAGGAATGAAAGCAGGATACTCTCCAGGGAGGACTCAGTTATACTAAGAAGAAGGTGCCTCTATTGCTTACTCGTGAAAATTTACAGAAATTAGCCATTTCTAAACAATATAGCTAAAGCAGTACGTAGTTCCCGAAGTATTCCTGCTGATTTATAAACTGGTACAATAATAAACCATATCCTCTTCATCAACCTCTTCCTTCTTCAACCTCTTCCTTTTTCCTCCTTTTTCTGTATTAATCTGCAAATACAATACAAAATAGAAACAACCATAAGTTACATTTTAGGTTGCAATGTGACTCCTATGAGCTAATCCATGTAATCTAGTTCTTCAGAGTCAGTCATTTATCAATACTTTAAGAAAATGGCTTGCATTGTATAACATTGCTTTTCAAATCTGGCAATTCCTGATCTGTAGATAGATTTTTACAGTACTTTTAATCACAAAGTATTAACCATTACTTTGGTCTGCTCTTCTTCTGAACTCTCTAAAACCCACACCATCATCTTATGTGTTTGTTTAACTAGGAAATGGCTGAAGCCTGTGGTCAGTGACACTGGAAAGCAGTAAGGATTTTTGCTGAAATCTGAATAACCAGCTTCCATATCAGCATGACTTTCACAGGAGTTTTAGCCAAAATCATCAGCATAAGTTTTCAGAGGTAGCAGCCTTCTGCATTAATACAGACTTGTCTACATTAGTCTTTTGTCTAAAATAGTTCCTATCACCAGCTTCCCTCCCTTTCTGGAAATGCTGCTGTGACAAGGTCATGGGATTTAACACCAGAAGTGACCACCAGACGATGGAGATGCCTCTGTGGCATGTTGGTGGTAGTTTTTTGTGGGCCTGGAGGCACCAGGGGTCCTATTTGTCCTACAGGACTCCCTTTACTACTATCAGTAAAGTCAAACTAGTAGTGTCAATACTGTGTATTTTGCATGAAAAAACCTTGTGTAGACCCAAGTTAGCATACTCAGGAAGATAATCTTGAGTCTCTTCAAGAGATTTTATTTGCAAGCAGCAGGTTTAGACACTGTGGGGAGGGGCAGTAGATGAAATCTGATTTAGTGTGTAATTTAAGAGGTGCTAAATCAGCAGCTGGGGGTTGAGTTCCCGACATCCCTTGCAGAAACCCTGACCACCTTTCCAATCAGGGCTGTCTCTGCTGTGGCTCATGAGGGTGTTGGGCGGGAAAGAATCCGCACAGCACACAGGAGTGCAAAATCGACGTCCAGCAGCAATGAACGGTGCACGAAGGCCACGTCTACACGTGCACGCTACTTCGAAGTAGCGGCGCCAACTTCAAAATAGCGCCCGTCATGGCTACACATGTTGGGCGCTATTTTGAAGTTGAAATCGACGTTAGGCGGCGAGACGTCGAAGTCGCTAACCCCATGAGGGGGTGGGAATAGCACCCAACTTCGAAGTTGAACGTCGAAATAGGGCACGTGTAGACGATCCGCATCCCACAACATCGAAATAGCGGGGTCCGCCATGGCGGCCATCAGCTGAGGGGTTGAGAGACGCTCTCTCTCCAGCCCCTGCGGGGCTCTATGGTCACCGTGGGCAGCAGCCCTTAGCCCAGGGCTTCTGGCTGCTGCTGCGGCAGCTGGGGATCCATGCTGCATGCACAGGGTCTGCAACCAGTTGTCGGCTCTGTGGATCTTGTGTTGTATAGTGCAACTGTGTCTGGGAGGGGCCCTTTAAGGGAGCGGCTGGCTGTTGAGTCCGCCCTGTGACCCTGTCTGCAGCTGTTCCTGACACCCTTATTCGATGTGTGCTACTTTGGCGTGTAGACGTTTCCTCGCAGCGCCTATTTCGATGTGGTGCTGCCCAACGTCGAAGTTGAACGTCGATGTTGCCAGCCCTGGAGGGCTGCGTCTACACGTGCACGCTACTTCGAAGTAGCGGCAGTAACTTCGAAATAGCGCCCGTCACGTCTACACGTGTTGGGCGCTATTTCGAAGTTGAAATCGACGTTAGGCGGCGAGACGTCGAAGTCGCTAACCCCATGAGCGGATGGGAATAGCGCCCTACTTCGACGTTCAACATCGAAGTAGGGACGTGTAGACGATCCGCGTCCCGCAACATCGAAATAGTGGGGTCCTCCATGGCGGCCATCAGCTGGGGGGTTGAGAGATACTTTCTCTCCAGCCCTTGCGGGGCTCTGTGGTCACCGTGGGCAGCAGCCCTTAGCCCAGGGCTTCTGGCTGCTGCTGCTGCAGCTGGGGGTCCGTGCTGCATATACAGGGTCTGCAACTAGTTGTTGGCTCTGTGTATCTTTCACTGTCTAATGAAAGTGTGTCTGGGAGGGGCCCTTTAAGGGAGCGGCTTGCTGTTGAGTCCGCCCCGTGACCCTGTCTGCAGCTGTGCCTGGCTCCCTTATTTCGATGTGTGCTACTTTGCCGTGTAGACGTTCCCTCGTTGTGCCTATTTCGATGTTGGGCTGAGCAATGTCGAAGTTGAACATCGACGTTGCCAGCCCTGGAGGACGTGTAGATGTTATTCATCAAAATAGCCTATTTCGATGTCGCAACATCGAAATAAGCTATTTCGAAGTTGGGTGCACGTGTAGACGTAGCCGAGGACGTGTAGTAGACGTTATTCATCGAAATAGCCTATTTTGATGTCACTACATGGAAATAAGCTATTTCGATGTAGCGTGCACGTGTAGACACAGCTGAAGTGCGCTCAGGGAGCTCCCGGGGGGTCCGGCATTTCAGGCACTTTGAGGCGCACACCTCCCCCCACCTCCATTCCTCTCCTACTCTTCTCCGGCCTGCCCCCCCCCGCCCTTACACTTACCCATTGCCCGTCTCACCCCTCCTTTCCCTCCCCTCTCTAGCCCGCCAGTACGTTTCCCCTCCCCCAACTCTCCTATCCCGTCCTCTAGCCCCCTCCCTGTCACGTGATGGCACATCCAGCGGCTGCCTTTGTCATAATACGTTAGGTCACGTGAGGCAAAGAGGGCGGGGTGTAGCGTGATGCGCACGCGCAGTGCAGCGCCTCTCCCTTTGCCCGTGCTGTTCCCGGCTGGGAAACCCCCTAAGTGGAGCGCTGAGGCAGGGGCCGCGGGAGCCGCCATAGCGAGAAGCCGGGCCGCAGCGGGCTTGGGTGAGGGGCCGGAGGCCGCGCCGTGAGCAGGAGGAGCCGGAGCAGTAGCGCCGTCGCCGCCGAGGCCAAGATCGCTCAGCGCCGGGCCTGGCCTAGGCCGGAGCCGCCGGAGCCATGGAGCCCTGAGGCCTGCGGCAGCCGAGCCCGCCTGACAGCGCGGGGCCGGGCCATGGCGGAGCGCGGAGGCCTGTGAGCGCCAGCCAGGCCCCGAGCGCGCGCGCAGCCCCACCCGAGCAGGCTTCCCGTCGGCCGGGCCTGAGCGGGCCTCACACCCCTCCGGGAGCGAGTCCTGCCCCTCCACCCCGGTCCCCTGCGGACAGGCCCCGCCCCGACCATGTCCTGCGTTCACTACAAGTTCTCCTCCAAGCTGAACTATGACACGGTCACCTTCGACGGGCTCCACATCTCCCTGTGCGACCTCAAGCGCCAGATCATGGGCCGGGAGAAGCTCAAGGCGGCCGACTGCGACCTGCAGATCACCAACGCGCAGACCAAAGAAGGTACGGGGAGCGGCGCCCCGGGGACCACTGCCCTCAGCTGGCGCTAATCCCAGGTTGGGTGATAGACACAGCGCCCCCCCCCCCCCCCAGGCCTGGTGGGTTTTCCGCCCCGGGGGTAGGGGTGCAGGGGAGAGCTGTGTCGGAGCCTGACCTGCCTGGGGCCCTGCGAACTGGTGTGTTCTAGGTTGGGCATCGTCAGAGACGTTGTGAACTGACTGCTCGGAGCTGTTTCAGGGCGTCAGTTTAGACCCAGGTACCTATCCCCCCTGTGGTGGTATGCCCTGTTCAGACTAGCTATTTCGGGCGAGTTAAAGCTGTTATTGAGTAACTGAAATCCATGGATGGCGTGTGAATTGCGTTCAGGGGGTAATAAATGCCATTTCTGTGGCTGCTTTTCTGATAGTACTGTTGAAGAATTGTCCATTGTCATGGAATGTCAGACTTAATTGCCTAAGGTTTGATCTGCTTTGGCAAAATGCTGAATTCCGTGGCAGCAAAGTTTTGATTTGGGAAAGGAGGTAGCTCAGTGGTTTGAGCATTGGTCTGCTAAACCCAGGGTTGTAAATTCAATCCTGGAGGAGGCCATTTAGGGGTCGGGGCAAATAGATTAAAAATAAATTTGTGAGGGATAGTGCTTGGTCCTGTAGAGAGGAAACTCGACTTGATGACCTCTCAAGGTCCCTTCCAGTTTTATGAGAGATGATTTCCCAGAACTCTTCTGGGTTTCTTGGTTTGCAGGTTGACAGAGAAACAAAGGACAAAGTTTTATAGTAACAAACCACTCAAATTCTACAGGTATTGGAAAGTGAGGTTGAGAAATGCAGTATTCTAACTGAACAGAAGAGGATTACTTCCCAAACTTCAGTGTGAAAATAGATTCTTTGAACAAGTTTTGTATAAGGGTAGATTAGTTTTGTCTGCAGTGAGATGACAAATTTGGATTCATGGTGGTTAGATGCAGAAACTGGGCTAGTTTTTAGCCCTTTAAATAAAGTCTTATCTCTGTTTAATTTCCTTTTGTATCTCTGTTTATGTTTATAGTATTTATGAAATGCCTTACAACATCATTTCCAAAGAACAATTCAGATGTAAACATGTCTTGTGTTTGGGATTTACCTGTTAATATAAAACTATTTTTTGTTCACCAGCCTAAGACTTTTCAGTCATCTGAAGTTCTTTGAACTTAAACTGTCAATCACATTTTATTGTCTGTCAAGTGTACCTCTGTTTTGCCACAAACTAATTGCATCTACTCTGCTGATTAAATAGGGCTTGAAGCATTGGAGCATTTGAACCTTGATATGTTTGGTACATAACCTGTTCTTTTGTAAATAACATACACTTCTCAGAAGTCTGTAGAAACATTTCCATTCAGTGAATAGTGCATCTGTGGGGAGAGAGGATTGTAGTTTCTTATTTTCTACAGGAGTCTTAAATTGGGGGATCAGCCATATGTATAAATTTTTAACATCAGATTAAATTTAGAATTCAACTTTTAACAACTTTAGAAAGTATCTGACTCTTTGCTATGCAGTATTTTAAATTTAAAGTAATGCTATCAGTTTAGTCAATTTAAATTGAGGCATCACGTATATTTGTCCCTGCCTACCAAGCATTTTTTGTCTTTTTTTGACAACTGCCTTTATGGGTGTGTTTTCTCTCCCTGTTGTTGCATGAAAGGCCCTTAGACAGAATAAGCAAGTGGAGCAAAGGATTGTCAAATTCATAGGAAACTGAGGTTAAATGAATTAAAAATAAATTTTTTTTAGGCACTGGTCTTGTAGGATTGGTGATGTATGCAGTAGAGACAGGTAGACAATCTTTGCAGAAAAGTGTGACTTTACAGAGACTTCAGGGTTTGAATTCATGGCTCATAGATTTTGAATTTGTATTGATTTGATGAGTTCTCTTGTCAAAAATTAATATTTACTTTAGAGAATAAAAACGGTTCTCTAATGGTTCACCAGACTATTGAGCATTTGTTTTCCTAAAAGGAAGTGATGATCGAAGTGAAAGGAACATACCTCAAGTTACATTCATGGATTGACTAGTATCAGTTAGTTAGTCTTGGTGAAAATTAACCAAGTCAGGTTATTGGAAGAAAGATAAGACTAAAGAACATGTTTTTAAGGCGACTGTAAATCTCTGGAGTTGGAATGCTGAAACAAGTGGGAGAACTTGTGTGCATGAGTACTGAGGGGAAATGTCCATGTAGAAGCTGGAGGAAAGTGCAAACTATTGCAAACATTTTTGGCTCTTGAAAGCAAAGTTGTTTAATAGTAGATTTATAAATGCAAAAACTTCAATGTTTCACTACCCCAAATCCCTCTGCCTGGTGGTTAGTTGCCTAGCAGATGTGTATTGGTCATATGTTGTAAACATCTTCAGGATAATCCATGGAAAAAGGTGGAGAAGAATTCATACAACTCAGTTTAACTAAAAAAACATTGTTCCATTTGATTTAATAATTAAACACAACAATATACTTTGTGCTATACAAGACTTAACAGAGTTTTTTCCCTTGAGACTTTATAATTGAGAAGATATGTTGCACTGGAAAATTCAGCAGAAATTTAGCTTCAAATTGGTGAACTGGGAGAGTGGTAAAGGATACTGAAGTCCTGGAGAGGTATTACTGCAACTTTGCTTGTATAGGGTAGACTGATTTAAAATGTAGTCTACTTTTTTTCTTCCCGTTATGTTGTTGCTGATTATAGAGATCTTTGTGTTTAATGAAGCTGGTCTGTTTTATAAATCAGCTTTCCCAACCTGGTTCAGTTAGGAATATTACAAGTCCATAGCCTTGAAAGCAAATTGACATCAAACATTGGGTTGTGATATCACTGAATAAATTTGTCAAGGTACACAAATTAAGTTTAGATTATCTTTTTTATACACATACACTGGTAAAGTTGTAGGAAAACGAATTTTATATATACTGCACCAAAAATGTCTTGTTTTCATTACAGCTGTGCATTTAAGCAATTGTGCAGTTAAATGTTGTAGATAACATGGTAAATAATGTGAATAGATAGAATTGTTTGGTACATTTACTCTTCATGAAGTCTGTTGTTTTCTAATCGAAGAACATGCATTTAATTTTAAAAAAGATCCAGAACATTAATGGTGTAGTCTACTTTTTGCTGTCCAATCATCAACAGTGTACCTGCATAAGAACATAAGATGCTAGGAAATGCAGCAGTACGGTTGAGAGTTGATTTTGTTGTTGGTTTTTAGTCCCTGTGGCTGAATGTGATACTTTTTAAATTATTTCTCAATTACTTAAAGAATCATTGTCAAATTTTTCTCTGATACTGCGGTCTCTAATGACCTCATCTGTTTGAGTGAAGCCTCAGTTCAAGAGCCAGTATGTAGTCACACTTCATTGATGTGAGTTTCAGTTATGAAGGGTGTTCTTTCTCCTTTTTACACAAGTTGTCAAACATTCAGGTGCAACTGTCCTACTAGCAGCAGAGGAGTTCTATGTAGACATCCTATGAATGCTAAACTTTATAGTTAATAATAAATATGGAGGTTACAAGTTCAAATGCACAGAAGTTGAACACTTAACATTTTCTTTGTAGCAAAGTGTCTGATATAGTATGCAACACTAACATAGAAATGGAATACATACCAAAACCAATATTTGCATTCATTATTAATGCAAGTTCAAATTAATAAGCTGACCCATCTGTATTTCAATATTTATTGCCTTAATTGTTGACTTTCTTCAGCAAGTTTCTCTTTCAGAAATCAAACTACCTAAGCTATTTCATGTATTCTCTCTTTTGGAAGTGGTATTTGTAGGTACTGCATCCCATACATAACTGAACTACTTAGGATTATGGGGTAAGCAACAGCCAAGGCTGTGCATTCTTTTGCTGTGGATAGTTTTCTGCGAGGCTCATTTAACAAGGGAGAAGCACTTCAGTCTATGACATCGTATATGCTAGAGCAGGGGTGAGCAAACTGAGGTGAGTGTGAAATTTCATAAGGGGGTACAGCACAATTCGCTGCTATGTGTGAGGCTTATCCATCTCATTAACTGTTGAAATATTTTACTGTTTTTATATATGTATATTTATATTTATATATCAGTTAATAAAGTTTTCACATTCTACATGTTTTCTTACCCAACCAAAATTTCCATTGGTTTGCAATACATTACACAGGTTTGGGGGACCTTGCTAATTGCAGGAACAAAAAGTGGGGCGCATTGTAAAAAGTTTGCTCACCCCATACTAGAGCAGGGGATCAGTAACCATTCTGAGCTTGTACCATCCTAGTGCCGGTAATAGTTTTTAAAGTCACTGAGTCCTAGTTACAGCAGCTTCATTAATAAATAAAGGTGTAGCATTAGCAAGTCTTTTGTTAATCCACAGGCTGCATGCAGGAAGAGGGATGGGGCTAAGCTCCCACCTTGTGTGCTGATGAAAATCAGCTCTTACGCCGCTCGCTGAGCGTTGCTGACCTCTGTACTAGAGAATTATTGAACTGGTCATGCGCCATCTGTTTAAGCATACACTCTTTGGTGCTGAAGCATGTCAAGAGCATATGCTCTACCTCAAATCATACTAGCGCTTTCCAAACCATTCTAGTTGCAGTGCCTTATGAGTACTTTTTCCACAGTTCCTGATGTAGCTCACAGAAACATTGATTTTGGGGTTACTGGAAAAGGTACCTATTATAGTGTGGAAGGAAATGGAATGACTAGTTAATTTTTTTCATCTTGTCTTCACAAAGACTGGCACTGAAATGGTTCAGGCTGAAATGACTGGAGATCAAATGGTATTTACCCTTGCTGAAGTATAGTATATTACAGACGACATTTGGAACATTTTGTGTGGACCTGAAGTGTTAAAAGGGATCAAGTAGTACTAAATGAGTTAACTTGTTCTAGATTAGACAAGGCTTGAAGGCATTTTTGCTAACAGAAAAAAAGTTAAGTATAGGTTTTCTAAAAATGACCTGTAAAGGTGAGATAGGAAATTTCCTTTTGCCTCTTTTGGGAGTGCTTTATGTTGTATAAATAGCTGAAATTTTCCAAGTTGCTGTTTTGTTTTCTTGCTTGCTTTCTATTAGCCCTTGTCTAAGCCTCTGTTTGGAGACCTAGTAAAATGATGGCATTGTAAGAGACAAGAAAATGAAATTTGAGAGCTATTCAGTTGAACTATAAAACCTTTTCAGTTCAGTGTCTAACATTATGAATAAAACATATTAAACAATCAATACATCAAGTAAGGTGATGTTCAAGCTCACAGTAAACATTTTATGAAACTGAAATAGCAAAACCAGTTAAGTTGAGACTTTGGACACCCTTAATACTTTTAAGATGGCAAGCGGACAATGTGTGGCATTTCTTTAAAAGAGGAAAAATATTTTTCATGCCTACTTTTTCCATCCTAAATAGAAAATAAAGAATTCTATGTCAGATCATACTTTTGTAATAAGTGGACCTTAATCAAATTGCAGGAGAGCCCTAAGGTAATAGAATTCATAACTATCTTTTTGATTTTATGAGTTTATCACTGAAGTAGGTGTTTGGCAATATTTTTTTTCGGGATGTCCGTTTTCTTGAGCAGCAGTCGTTCCTGCCCTACTGTAGTGTCACGTGTGGCAAGGGAAATGAGCAGCTCTCCATCCTTTCCTTTGGCCTTCTATGTGCTGGAATATCTAACCCATAACTCTACATTTAGTTAAGTAGTGTGCTGTATTTGCTTTTTTACCTTAGTCTTCAAATTCTGCTCTTTTAAGTGAGTAAAAAGTCTTGAGCCCTGTCTGAATTGGATTCTACCATGCAGCTTTTGTGGTACCATTTAAGTACCTTCTGCCGTACAAAACGTGTACTGACTGCCACTTGATCCCCCCAGCACATCTATAAAATCTTGCATCCATATATTAAAATTATCCTTTCTTGAAGAAAAGCTAATGGCTAATCTCAGTTGCAGTGCTTGTGTGTAGGGATTGCTAGGGTAACAGCATAAGGATTGCTTGTACAATTGAGGGCTATGACCTCACAGTGCAGCACTCAGGAGCGACGTGGGGGGGCACATACCCCCTTCTGCCCTGGGTGGGAGGAACAAGGGGCTGGCCAGCAGCAGGCAGGGCCAAAGTCCCTGGGCATCCAGGGGAACTAATAGAAATGGGAGGGAAGATGCAGGAATGCAGCCCCAGTTCGCTCCATTCTCCCAGGCTGTTGCTTGGGCAGGGGGCGGGACCATGACCAAAGGAGCAGAGCAGGCTGTGGCTGCATTTCTCCCTTTTCTGCTGCTGCTGCTGGTGAGTGTGAGGGTCTGGATCCAAGCTTCCAGTTCCACATCAAGATGCATCAGTTAGAGGAAAAGGTGCAGCAGACCAAGGGTAGAGCGAGGAGGTGCCTGCCATGGAGGATGTTTGTTCTAGCCCTTCCTTGGGCTGGGAGGGGGGTCCCATGTGGCTGCTGGCCCCCTTTATCACTCTTCACCAGTGGCCCTTGACAGTATTTACTGCCTAGGTGACCTTTGTTACTACTTTCTGAAGTTCCTTGTGCAGGGTTAAATAGACGTTAAGTGCCTTAGTTGTCCAAATAGCTTAACATACAGAATGGAACTCATATGTACATTACTTCCATACCAATCAAGTTCTTCTACAACTTTGCTGAAATTATTCTTTCTGTCAGTAGCATATTTTTTGGAGGGTGGGCATCGTGTGATCATAGTATCACCTGGCTTGATGTTGATGTTCTAGTTCAAGAATATAAAATGAGACCATCTTTACAATACAGAGGAAACCACAATGAGGCAGGACTATTTCAGGGAAGGGGGAAATTAGAAGGAGAGAGAGAATTCTAAAGGGAAATGTTCAGCAGATACATAAGAGTCAGGAAAGTGGCTGTGCTGATGTAACTGATAATGTGCATTGACTGTCCAATACAATATTAAATCAGGGTAACAGTTATGGCTGCTACCTACCCTTTAGCGCCCTTGCTTTCTGTTCTTGTTAAGTCCCTCCTTTAGCAGCCTAAGAAAAGAAAAAATAGAAGCTAAATGAGATAATTGGTAACCTATTGTCTGTTGCCCTTCATATTGTACAAATGCTACTTTGTTTTGTTTTTGCTGCTGATAATTCAAATATGTTTGTATATTTTCTTAAAAATAAGGGTTCTGTACATCAAACAAAATGTCCTTTTAATAGTCATATATGAATTCACTCCATCACAAAACTTCGTCACCCAAACTAATACAAATTGCTAATAAAAGCAAGAGGAAAACACATTCTTTTAAAGCATCAGATGTGTAAGCATATCACTGCAAAGGCACCATTGAAGCAGCTGTCAGTTATTCTTCTTAGGTACATCAAATTGCTCCTCCATAAACTCCCCCACCATACAAGTCAAGATAACTGGATCATTAAATACTAAGCAAGAAGCCCACAGCAAAGAAATAAAAATAAAACAGTGTTTATTTTATTGAACCAGCAGTTTAAAAGTGTATACACAAAGCATTCCTGATGAGAATGGCAGAACATTTGCATATGTAAGTAACAGTTTCAAATGCCAAGTTCTCATATGTCCAGGTGTACGTAAGTTGTTACATAACTAGTTGCAGCCTCAGCTCTGTATAGAAAACTGTCTTGGTTTTAACATATATGAAAATGTAGCAGGCAGATGGTATTACATTGATCACTGAACTGCATTTGGAAGTCAACAGACAGGGTTTTCTTTTTTTTTAAAAAAAAGTCTCAGGAAACCAGTTGTTGCTCCTGCTACCAGCTTGCACCTGAAAAGTATGTTTGAATTGATGTCTCTGGTCTTGTGTACTCTTGGAATAGCTTCATTGGAAATAGAGAAAATTGGCGTGCATGATCACCAGGATCACAATGGAGACATATGCAACTAACATCATTGTAGTCATCTGTCCATTTTTGAGAAGTCTAAAATTTGAAAATTTGTTCATCTTTCAGTTTGACTGGCCATCCTATGTAAATAGACAGGAGATTGTCATAAGTCTCAGTCATGTCACAGTTGAGCAGTAACATTTTCTGTTAATATGTTTTGTATTTGTATGGGAATATGAATTCACAGATTAGGTGCATGGGTCCATCAGTAGTGCCCGCACAGTTCAGGAATCCCAGCTGTTTGAATTGATCGTTGGGATGCTGTTCATCCTGAGTCCACTATGTATGCCTCCATGGCTAATAATTAGCGACTGTGTTTTGGGTTCAGCAAACTGGTGTCCATAGCTATCACATGCCACACAATTTTGATGCAATCTGCCATAAACATTGAAACTTCTTTTGTCACAAGAAATGCAGTCACCCTGACAAGCTGTCACTGCAGTAATGGAGCCAGTTAAATACAGAGGCAGAGAAATCTCCTTCCTCATTCTAAAGCAGTGTTTCCCAAATGATGTTCTGTGAAACCCAGGGATTCCACAAAGTGAAAATAAGGGTTCTGTGAGAAAATTCCATTGAGTAACATTTTATGATTTTTTTAAAAAATAATTAATATTAAAGCATTTGAATTTTATTAAAAACAATGTTCATTTGTTTGCCACGATGTGCCTCTAGGTAATGCCAACTTAGCCAGAGTTGAGACGATGTCACTGCTCAGCACTGCATGTGCAGTCAATCAGTGATGTGATCACCTGTTATATACCTCTGTTAGTCTCCAGACTCACTCTCAGGGAGTGTGGATCACTTTGGGGAGACTTTCATGAAAAATATTCAGCTTTATCAAGATGTGCAATTCATCAGTTGTTACCCTTCTCCAGAACAGTCTTGTGCGAAAATGGGTTCTCGAATTACTCGGTAAAAAAAATGAAATACAGAAATTGACTGAATGCTGCACCAGATATGTGCATCCAACTTTCCAGTATTAAACCAAATACAGAAATTTGCCAGTAAAAGAAAAACCACTCTTTGCATTGAAAACTACTAGTATAATGCATATTAGTTTTTCAGCTTTATTTTATGTACACATTAAATATGTGCAATTAACGTAAATGTTGATCTCATGACCTTATTTAGAATTTTATTATTATCCTTACTTATTTGTGGTCTTTTTCAGCTCCATATAGAAGACTGTTATTAGGGGTTCTGCAAAATTCTTTCATGTTTAAAAGGGTTCCATGGCCAAATAAATTTGAGAAACACTGTTCCAAAGTGACCGAGAGGAAGCCATGCTGGTCTATACACTATCAAAACAAAAAGCAGTCAAGTAGCACTTTAAAGACTAGCAAAATAGTTTATTAGGTGAGCTTTCGTGGGACAGACCCACTTCTTCAGACCATAGCCAGACCAGAACAAAAGTGATGTTCCAAAGTGAGGGAGCTACTCGTGCTCATCCTAGATCTCAAACAACTTCATCGTACCAGCTTGTGGTCATGCTCTGAACCAATAATAGTAATTTTTCAGCTGAATAGTATTCTCAACCATTGCTTGGAACCAGCTGTTCTGAGCCAAGAGAATGCATGATGGGCAGGGGAAACTGTTAACTGCCTTTCTTCCTCTGCCACAGCTGCTGTACTGAAGATGCCTCATTAGAAACCACGTTTGCCAAATAAGAACTGAACATTTGTTCTAGCCTGCATTTTTAGAAAAGACATGGGACTGAGGATTAGTCTCTTCTCTTCTATTTCTGGTAGACTCCCTAAAAGAAGGCTTTTAGGAATCACCCAGAATCCCTGGTTTCAGGGACCTGTGCTTGAAAACTGCAATTGCAATGGCATAGTATAGCACGAGTGCGAAATGAAGCAAAAGTACAGATAAAAGCAGGTGTCGTGTGTACATGGCACCATTAGGGTATGTCTGTAGAGAAGCCTTATTCCAGTCTATCTATTCTGAAATAGCTTATTTTGAAGTAACGCGGCTACACACAAAATACATTTTTGAAATGACACTTAGCTATTTCAAAATATATCATCTAAACGCACAGAGCCTATTTTGAAATAGAGCCATTGGGTGTACTGTGGCTTATTTCAAAAAAAGCGCTATTTCCTGTCTTAATGACACCTATTTTGAAACACCTCTTTTATTTAATAGCTATTTCTAAGCAAACTATATTCCCCAAAGTGAGGTTTACCGATTCCAAAATAAGTCAACCACTAGTCTGAATTTATTTTGAAATAGGTTTGCATCATGCAGATGCTAGGATAGTTGCAGTAGGGTCACGACATTCGCGAGGGTTTGATGTTAAGAACCCTCACAAATGTTGAATTTCATGAATATCATTTTACCCCCACTCTTGGCCCAGAGATGAAAGCCAAAGGCAGCTCCACCCCCGGCTGTCCCACCTACATGCAGAGCTGGTAGCACTTAAAAAGCTGCGTGCTTCAGCTCTGTGCACACCTCCTCCCATGCTGTTCATGATGGAGCCATAGGCCTGGGACACAAGCGTGCCTCGTGCAGCCCCTGCCGCTCACTTGCAAGGGTGGTGTTCCCGTTGACCGTACAGTATTTCCTTGGAACACCAGCAGATGCAGCATGATGGCACACGTCCACCTAGCTGAGTCCCCATATCTGGAAATGTTTGTGTTTGGGGGAAGGAGAAGGAAATTGATGTGGGCCCTGTGCTTTAGCAGTTACATCAGGGGTGTATCCTCTGGAGGAGCCTTGCATAGGGGTGGCCTTTCCTTAGGAAGCCACTCAGGCAGGCTGCTTTGGGAGGGAGTGACAGCCAGCAAGGGACTTCAGTGGACCCACAATTGAGGGGCTGGATGACACACCTTCCTCTCCTGTTACCACACAGGGCAGACTGGCATCTGCGAATAATTGAATTTGCGAATGCTGTGACCTTGCTGGATTTCGAAATAACAGCAGTTATTTCAAAATAACTTTGCTTTGTAGACCCACCTTTTAGTTGATAGAGTAGTGCTATGCTGCTGGTTCCTTTTCCAAAGGTTCAGGTTTTGTGTGAGTGTGTGTGTGTACGCGCAGCCATAAGGAACAAAATTTCATAAGCTTTGCTGCTACTTTAAGCCAAGACCCACTGAGCATGCTGAGAAATGAAATTTTAGTCCCATCTAGCCCCATCCTTAGTGCAGAAACAGTTCTTCCTGGAGTACAAGTTCAAAATTATTTTTGTGGCTTCCATACTCATTCAAAGCAAGCTGAATAAAAAACTTTCTCCTTCAAGAAGTGATTTATATTTGGTAATTGAAACTGCCAACATTTTTTCACGTATTTTGAAAACTAATAAATATGTGGTCAGAAACCTAGCATAGAAAGCTAGAAACCCAAAGGAGAACTCCAGAAAATTATGGGGAAGTAAAGTTATAATGGAACTCTTTACAGAAGCTTAATCCCAGTGGTGTTTAGTACTATGTTAGTCATAATAAAAATGTGATCCAGCTTCCTCCTAAGTAAGCAAAACCTAGTCTTGGAAATCATTACCACTCGCTTGTTCACCTGTAGCTAGGCAGAACTAGCCACAAAACTCATATTTTGAATCTGAAAATAACCTGATGTTGAGTATTTGTTTTTAAAGACTTGCAGACTTCTGTGAGCCTGAGGGTAGATCATGATATATAGCACAGGTTCATGAAAACAAATTGAACACTAAATAGAACTAATCTTAAATATTAAGCTCTACAACAAAATCAAGTTACTCATTTTGTCGAAGCTAGGATTTTGTCTAATATGGTTCTGCTTTGCAGAATTACTCTAAAAGGACCTTGTTTAGCTTTTTCTCAGTTTCTTCTAAGATGGCTGCTTATTTTAGAGGGAAGCTATTGACTTAATGTTGGCCTTGATTATATTTTCTAAATGATTTTTTTTTTACAAAGAAAATAGACTTGCATAATTAAAAGAAATCCAGTTTAAACAGTTAATACAGACTTACTTTTACTTTGTTTTCAATTCAAACATCAGATTGAAACAGATGGCATTGATTTTTGAGCTTGAAGAAATGCCAAAATAAACACAAATTGGTTTTTAAAATTTTTTCACTTTCAATATTAAAATGTGTTTTTAGTGACTTCAGTAAATAAACAAGTTATAGCATATTTAAACTGAAAGCTAAGATTTATTCCTAGCTGCCTGCCCTGCAAATTCTACTTCAGATCTGTATTCATTTTAGTTTTTGTATCATTTCAAGTTCATTTATGAATATTGTATTGGCCAGACTGTCTTCATGTACATCTCTGTAATCTGATTGTCTTCAGTGGAATAGCAGGTATAAGAATGCAGATTAGTTCTTCTTTAGTAGTAGTATACACAGAGTAGAACCAAAAGATTAGTTGGTTTTGAAGGTTAATCGATATGAGACAATGAAAAATGATAATGGGTTGGGTATATTTTGAATACAAAAGTAGATGTTTAGTCATGTTTCTGATTAAGTATTGTCCTTGCTTATATGTCCATTTCTTTTCAGCAACCTTCTAGATTTGAAGGTCTGTTAATAGAAATCTATTAATAATTTGTCTTGATTACGTTTAGCCATTCAATATTTATTGTAAAATTCTGGGTTTGTTTTTTCCCAGTTAAATGAATTGTTTTAAGTACCTAACAAAATTCAGATGAAAAGGAGAAATGCGGTTTGGGGAAGATAAATTGATGTTTTTACCATATTTTTACTATTTTCAGAATACACAGATGATAGTGCCCTGATTCCGAAGAACTCATCTGTAATTGTTAGAAGAATCCCTATTGGAGGAGTTAAATCTACAAGCAAAACATATGTCATGTAGGTATTCATACAATCAAATACTCCATTTCTTACCGTTGGATAATGTATAGTTTTCTGGAAGTGATCAAGAGCGTTTTAGGTTTTTTTCCTTTCCATGAGAGCTGCTACTGAAACATGATGCCTGTAACCTCCTGATCTTTATCAGAGGGTGGCTTGAACATCTAGGCTTCTTGGGACTCCAGATTTTAATCCCATAGTTAAACTCTGTGGTAGATAGAGTTCTGTTCATTTTACTCTGTGAGTTGGTCTTTTGTTTGTGACCTTAAACTGAGGCACTTCTTGCTCTTTATCAACAGGAAAGATTTCATAGCACTTTTTATAAGGAAAAACCTGTAATTCTTGGCCAAAATGTTCCTCTCTTCTCTTGTGCATGTTGTGTTTGTTTACTGACTCACTCCCATGTCAGAGGTGGCTACTTGTCAGTAGGTAGGTGGGTGTAGTGCTGTCATGAAGTATGACAGAATGGGTACTTTTTAAATAAACTACTGATTGGTATTGCTAACAATTGTGCAGTCTTGCATAGAAGCAATACTAGGGAGTCCAAGGTTCACTATTCTATAGATATTTCAAACATGGGAAGTTTTATGTGGGATATGCCTGCCAGCTTGCAAGTGACAATCACTATTTCAGAGGAAGGCAGAAGGAGCAAGGCCCCTAAATATGCTTGGTGATAATTTCAGTTTGAGGAGGGATTCAGTGATCAGGTCAGCCATTCTGCATGTGAACAAGATTAAAAGATTTTCATTCATTCTGTTTAATACTATGTTGAACTTTGAGCTCCAGTGTCTGTGTTCCCCATTTATCCCAATGTATAGTAACAGATGTAGTGTTAATTGAAATGTCAGAAATTCCCCATGAGTGAAGTTGGCATTGCAGGTGGCCTGTTTACCCTTCTTTCATCCTGTATTGTTCCCTTTCTACCTGAATTGCATTACCTTTGTGCGAATGAGTGATTTGCATCTGCTCAACCACAGGATTAAATCTTCAGTGTTTTTCTAAAGTAGAGTGTTAGATAGTAACAATGATAGGGACCAAATAAATATCTGGATTGAAATCTTCAGGGGGTACAGAAAGAATGGTGCATCTTTTTCTCTCCATAAAGGCTGCATGGACACTGGCCAGTTGGAGCTGCCTGGGCTGTACTACCAGCACGCAGAAGGCTTCCCCACCACCACCCAGGGCACACAGAGCTGCCAGTGGCTACTGCAGCCATTTAGAGAGCCATGTGGGTGTGCGGCAGGCAGGAGCCTCTCTGAGGGTTCCACTGGGCAGCTGGAGTGGCTGTCCTACCAAAGTTATTGCCCATCCCTGCCCAAGCCTAACAAGTAGAAGGCAAAGTGCAGAAGTGTCTCCTGAGGAGTTGTGTACTGTGTGCCAATTTAATAATTAAATTACTCAGTAGTACAGCTAACTTAAAAAGAAGCAACTTCTGAGATTTCAAGCCCAGAACTGCTGTATTGTTGTTTGCAATGCCTTTCAAAATTTGCTGTTAATGTTACAGCATGTCCTTCAAGGTAAACACACTGAGAAACAAATCTCTGTATATCTTCAACAACTTCCTTGTCTGCCACCACCTTTGGGATGTAGTTAGTTGCCTCTGATTGTGAGCCTGGAACAGTTTTCTAGTAGTGACTTTTGGAAGCACAGGCCCTACATGCATATTCCATGAGAGGCGTTAAGCTTCCTATACTCATGACTTTTTGCAGTTTCATCAATTAACTATACAGCTCTTATTAACAATACTGACAATTGCATGCCTAGTTCTTTAGAAGTAGTTTGCAGATCCACAATTTGTATGTGAAACACCAATACATTTTGAAATATAATAAAGGAATTTCTAAATACTGTAGAATATTTGGGACTTATTTTAAGCAAATTCTGGTTATTAAGACTTTTTTTTTGTCGCAGGACTCCTAAACCACACAAAATCCTAGAAACTTCTTTCAGGTGATGTTTCTACTACTACTTTTAGTAATGTAGCATATATAAAATAGTTTATTATCTTGGCACTTTTGTAGCTTAAAATCAGCAGTTCCCTCACCCCTGTGTTTGGGCTTCCATAAAGAAATCCTTCATGGAGGACCACGTTGCTGAGGATTTACACCGGGGGTCAGCAACCCCCGGCATGGGAGCCAAGAGTGGCACATGAGCCAATTCCTCCTCCTCCTCCTCCTCCCCCCCCCCCCCGCCCCAGCCATCGGCATGTGAGGGAGGAGTTCAACTCTGCCACTCCTCCCCCTAGCAGCTGGGAGCTTGCTCAAAGCTATGCTGCCTATGGCTTTACAAAAGACCAGCTACTGCTACCAACCACCACCTAAACTGTAATGTTCTGCATCTTAATTTATTAATGAAGCTGTAATAATTAGGACTATTAGTGAAGTTAAAAAGTATCACCTGGCACTCAAACTATACATGGAGGTGAAAAGGTCAAATTCTGGGACTCTGCCTCAGAAAAGTTGCTGACCCCTGATTTATACTATTATTCACCATACAGCAAATATTCTGCTTTTTAGCATGATTCTTGTGAGTTTAAATTCATATTGCAGATAGTAGTATTCAATAATATTTCAGTGTCAAGACATTTCAAAAAAAGTAATAGAGGGATGAAGGGACCTTGAGTCACTCTTAGCCCATCCTATCATGATGAGGCAGGCCTGAGTATACTTATAGCAGCTCTTTGAAATATTTGTTTAACCTGTTCTTAAAAACCTCCAGTTAGTTAGAAGACTTTTCCTGTCTAATCCAGATCTCATTTGCTACAGATTAAGATTGTTTTACCTTCAGTAGGCATTGTGAACAGTGGTCAGTGTCCTCTTTATAACATCCCTTGACATATTTGAAGGCTGTTATCAGGTCCGTTCTGTTGTCTTTTTCTAAGATTAAACATGGCTTTTCCAGTCTTCTGTCATTTTTGTTGTTCTCCTCTGGACTGATTTGTCCACATCTTTCCTAACTTGTGGCACCCAAAACTGAGCACAGTATTCCAGCTGAGGCTTTACTGTGCCTTGCAGAGTAAGGCCTTGATCTCCCATGCCTTCAGTATACTCACCTATTAATACACCCCAGAATATTAGCTTTTCTTGCATCTGCATCACATTACTGGCTCATGTTCAGTTTGTGATTTGGTATAATCCCCAGATCTTTCCTGCAGTACTATTGCCTGGCCAGTTATTTCCCAATTTGTATTTATACATTTTATTTTCTCTTTTCTAAAGCTACGGTTACACTAGCAAGTTTATCCAGCAGAACCCCAGGTTTGTCAATGAAACTCTTGGAGCATGCACACATACACAATGTGTTTTGTCAACAGTATCTGGACAAAATACAGCAATGTTGCTGGCAACGTTCTGCCTCAAATCTTTGAGGCATAACACTACTGTTGACCTACTACGTCAACAGAAAATTTGTGTGGCTGCTGTTGAGGGGGCCTTCTCTCAACAGACATGGTATCCACAACAATGTGCAGCCCTGTCTGCTGTGTTTCCAGATGCTTATTTTGTCAAAAGAGCAGCCCGGTAGTCCAGCTGCTTTGTCGGCAGAGCTGAGTGCTCTCCTGGTTGGCTTTTGTGTGGCCGCACTCTGTCAACAGAATTTTTGTAGGGAAGTCTCTTCTGACGGTGACTTCTGTTGACAGAGTGCTGTAGTGTAACCGTAAGCTAAGAGTAGCTCTTCATATTTTCTTCATTAGCTTTCATCTTGTTGATTCTCCAATTCATCAAGGTCACTTTGAATTTTAGTCCTGTCCTCAAAGAGCTTGCAGTCTCTCCCGGGCTGGTGCTGTCCCCACATTTTACAAGCATATTCTTTTACAAGCATTATCAAACCTTAAATGAAAATGTTGAAAAATACCAGACCCAGAACAGATCCTTTTAGAACTTAACTAGGTGTACCCTCTCAGTTTGAGAGTGAATATTGATAACTACTCTGTGTACAGTTTTTAAACCATTTGTTTTATAATTTCATCTAGAGTACATTTCCTTAGTTGTTTGAGAATGTTATGTGACACTGTGTCAAAAGCCTACTAAAATCAAGGTATCACATCAACAATTTTTTCTTCCCCTCCCTCTGCATCCACTAGGTCAGTAACTATTGCAACTACCACTTTTTTTTTTGGTAGAATCTAGACTAAAAATCAAATACAACCAATGAGTCTCAGAGCTGACCCTTATTACAGTTGCATTAGGCATGTGAGAGTTGTTTGGATAACCATAAGCCCCTGCTTAGATAAGTGATATGCTACAATTCCGTATTCTCAGTCAGCCTGAAGCGGTTCATATTTACGATCATTAATATGTTGGCAGTCAATAGTGTAAAGACAGCTTTGTTGAATTTTAAATTCAATTTTTACTAACTAAATTTTATTCGGATACTTTTGGTGGGGCGGGGGGGAGTATAACTTCAAAGTAATGCTGAGTCCTATGAGAAAACAACAGTTTCTGTAGTCATCTAAAATTCCATATTCGCTAAATTATCAGAATGTGTGGTGGTGTGCTCATGGCATATTCTTTTTCTTTGTTTTTATAAAGTATGTAATCTGTGTTCTTATTCTGACAACTTTTATTTCTTCTTCTAGAAGTCGAACTGAACCAGTGAGTGGAACTTCAAAAGCAGTATGTAAAAACACACTCTCACACTTTTTTTCCTACACACTGCACTTAATTATAAACAAGTCATGTAGCAAATTAATTTTCCAAGCATTAACTTAAGTTTTAACATCCAACAAAGCACAGTATATATTGTAAATACAATGTATTTAATGCAAAATAGTAAAAATATTGAGTAATGCCGTCATTTGCGCACTTTCAATGTGAATACTAGTATTTGTGCCAAGTAATGCATTGTATTTCATATTGAATATGCTAGAATACTTCCTGTATAACTTTGTGTTGTACAGATAATGTATGATCATTTTCAGATCATGTAGGTTTAAGGTTTGCACAACTGAACATGATGCCATGTTCTACATCTGTCTGTCTATAGTTAGTAATATGTATGTTTGTACAGGTTGTTGTGTGCTTTTTGTTTCTTGCAATAAAGATGTTTGGAGTGTATTTTTTGCCATTTTCACATTGTATCACTTAGCTTTTGTTTTCAATACTTTTTTTGCCTAATGGTTTTTGAAAATGTCAAAAACCACTGAGAAACCATTATTGTTAAACTTGGTATTGTTTCTTACTTTTTCACTTGGGGTTCGAATAAATGCTGAACCAAATATATCTCAGCATTTTCAGGTGGGAAGGTGGATTTTCTGTGCAGTTAAATCACTCGTTTTGTTGTCCTTAAATACCTGAGAACTTACATTCCCTAAAATGGTATGATTAAATGGGTATTGTTTGGGCATCTCTGAGTACATAAAATGTCTTGAAAAGGTTGCCATTAATTTGAATAATTTTTGGTACACAAGTGGTATTCTAAAGTTCTGCATTTTGATTCTTCCACTTTCTGTGATATACAGTTTGTCTGCAGACTCAAGTATCTAAAATGTGTCATAGGAATTTCAATTACTTGTCTTGTGTGCTAGACCTTTGTGCAATTCAGGTGAAACCCACTACCCAGCCTCCTTAACTCTTACGTGCAACACATTTTCTGATCTGTGTAAATTCTGAGTTTGATGCTGCTTAAGCTGTCAGTGACTAAGCATTTCTTTAATATACCACTAATTCTGATTCTACCATGGGGGGGGGAAAAAGGCAGCACTTTCTTTAGGTTTGACACATTAATTTTTAAGTTTGCTAAATACAAATCTTTAGTTATAGAAATAGAAATATTTAACCATTTATGGTGTAGACTTTGACTTGCTGATTGGGTTGAATATTGTGCCTAATTCAAGCATTTCAAAATAATCTTTATTGGTATTAGGAATTATTACTTGGTGTTTTTTAATTTTTCATTTTTCTTTAAGCACAACTGATTTTTATCTAGAATGGTGTGAGGCATTATCCAGACACTAACCTGGATCATTGAATCTGATTGCTTGATAGGAATTTCTAGATTCTGTTATTCTAAAAGCTTAACTTCGGGTTAGTGGTCTATGAAGAATATAGCCTCTGGTTCTCATGATGTGTAACATAAAAAATCTAAAATCCTAATCTTTTGTACTCATGTTTTAACATCTCTAGAAACCTAATCTGCAATCCAAAATTCTGTTAGCAGTTGGTTCAGATTGGTTTCTAGACACACATGCGTCTGAATGCTAAGGCTAATTAGCTTGACTGGGCCAGTGACCCTAGAAGTTAATGTAATGCATTTATGTAACCCCATTTACAGTATTTGATCTAATTCAGATGAGTTTTTATTTCTTGAAAACAGTTCTTTTCCTTTTTGTTTACTAGCATGTGTATGAACACAAATCACATGTTCATGAATAAAGTTAACATTCTTTTAGCCTTGTGTGTTCCCTGGAATCTCTGTATTACATTTCTAAGTAGCATCATCTTATGAGCTGATAGATTTCTCATTAATTTTTTAAAAATTACTCCTAAAGAATGGCTGTATTAATTCTAATTTAAAACTATTTAAACTAAAATTGAAGCAAAGCAAAAATATTCCCTCTTGTCAACACGATTGAACACTGTTTAGCTTATGGGAAGAAAAGAAATCTGTTTGGGCTTGATCTTGCCAGTCCTGCACATATGCAACTTCTCTTAATAAGTAGCTCTTAGTGCTTTTTCCTCTTGAAATCCTCAGACAGTGGGGGTTCTATCCTTGCAGTGTACAGTAAGAGTCACTTCTAGTGATATGGGTATCGTTATTACCCTTAGTTGTCCAGTACAATATAAAATGAGGAACCAAATTCTGTTAGTTATGTGCACCGATACCACTGCATTTATCTGAAGGCAGAACTTGGCTCCAGTGCACTAGGACTTAAGTTAATTGAAGACTGGCATGCTATAAAAACAAAACATAGGGCGGCAAGTTTAAAATGGATTAGTATATCTGATATGATTCAAGTAATTGGATGATTCCTTGACTGATTATTCTTCATTGCCTTACTCTTTTCTATGATACTATACCTCTACACTCTGTGTTCTTTCTGGCATTGTCACAATCGGAAGTAGAGGTCTGAACTTCAGTTTTTAAATTGGTGACTAACATTAGTTATCAGTATGTTAGTAGCAACAAAAAGTATTAATCAGAATCCATGCCCCCATTGTTTTAGGTGCAAAAGAAATACACAAAATGGTTCTTTGTTCAGAGCGTCAGTCACTGTAATTCAACTGAAATCCTACTTGGCCCTTTTTTTCAGCTAAGGCTTACAATACTTGGTATTCAAGCAGTCAATGAGTCTGAAATCCCAGTAGTTCTCCTATAATGGTCTATATATAAAGCTTGGGATTGGAAGGTTTGTCTTTCTTTTGATCCCCTTTTCCCTGCTCTCCATTTACTGCTATTCCTCTTGGCAGTCTTCTGTATGACATGGGTCCTGATACAGTAGAAATTCATTCCCCTTTTGATGATTTAAGTTCTGCTGTAGGATTGGATCTGTTCTGTTGCACAGTCAGCTGGAGTCACAAAACCCCTGGACATGTCAATTCCATGGATCTGAAGCCAGTGACTGGCTGGAAGCTTAATCAAATGCTATAGTAGACATTTTTAAAAAGTTGAAAGCAGAAAGGAGTCTCATACAACACAGGCAGGAGGCTACGGGGAGACACTCACTATGACATTAGTCAACTAGTTACTCTCTGAAGGTAATATAATGTTCAGGAATAACAACATTACCCCCCTTCTTTAAGAAGACAAGTCTGTGTCTGTAAGCTATAAATGCTTTTGTATGAAAATTTTGACAGCAATGTCATCTCATTGCACTTAAGGTAGAAAATGTGACCCATCCATTGGACTCTTTCAGTTGTACTATTAAAAATTGATGAATCTAGCACTGGCAAAAAATAAAATATTCATAACGCTTAATGAACTATTAAACACAAAAGCCCAAAATATAGTTTATCCACTGTAATGGTAAAACATAGGTATTTGTATTTCCACGTGTAAAAAGGAGAGACTTCTGGAACCACTGCTTTCTGTTTCTGTTCCGAAATAGACTGAAATTTTCTGTTAATCAAAAGGTAAAATGAAAATTCTCAAAACATTGCCCTTAAAAAGGGTCTCCAGATTCTGAGTCTTCTAATTCTTCCCCTCCATGGAATATTTTTGAGTATAATTCCTTGAAGTATTTTTAAAAATTTAGTAAAAATTGGTGTAGAAGTTTTGTGTTGCAAGTATCGCTTATGTACAGAAGAGTCCCATGTGGTGGAGGAATCATGAACTCTGGGACGGTTTGATTGAATGAAGAATGAGTTCATTACAGATACATTTCCCCGCGATGGAAGAGTAAAAATATTCTTGGCATATTACAACATTATGTAAAGTAGCATTTCTACAAGATTCTTTTAAAATCCCATTCCACCCTCCCCCTTTTTGTAATCTACTTTCTCCAAATCGTGCTAGTGATGGTATTGGCTTCTCTTGAGAGTGGTTTTAACTTGTGAAGTATTTATTCTATTTCTCCAAACAGCTTAATTAAGACAAAATAATCACTGAGCCCAACATTTTGAAGTATTTATACAAATTTTATTTTGATAATTAGCTGTCATTTTGATTACTTAATCATTTCATTATTGATTGTAACATATTGTAATTTATTACTTCTACAAAGAGCACAGAATTATCCTTTTCATGTGTGGAAAAATTACATCTAACCAATAGTTACAAATAGGTAATTTAAATTACACTACAGTGAGAGATGCATTTGAAACCTTTAAAATTAGCCACTTTTCTGTGTGGTACTGTGAGCAGACATGGAGGTCTGCCTGCATGGAGGGGCAGCTTGGAGGTCTGGGGCGTAAGTTCTTACCTTCATTACTGAAAGTTGGTGGGGTTTTTTTGTTTGTTTGTTTGGGGTCCATAATGGAATCCATAACCTTTCCTTATGACCACTGTTAAACTGTCCTTTTTGAGGAGTAGGAGGGGAAAGTTAAATATTGAAGTCTCTAAAGTCATTTGCATGTTTTCAGTTCAGTTTTATAATATGCCTTCTGTTTTTAATAAAATTGACTTGTTTCATGTTTTCCCTTTTCTAGTAAACTCTTACAGCATATAGAATTACACAACTTTTTCTTGTCTTAATTTGATCAAGACAGTTTATTTTACAACTCATAGATCAGAGGAAGGATTGCTTTCATGAAGAGAATTGTTTGACAAGTTTTTATATCTCTAGGCTAACATGCCAGTTCTTTCTTTAGGCAACAGCCTACTGTATACTTCACAAAATCATAACCACACCAATTCAGAATTAAGTATTTAAATTACAAAATATATTAAACATTATATAAGCACACATTTTTTTTCAAACAAACTTAAAAAAAAATTTTAAAAATTTAACCCAGATAGCTACAATGAGAGATGTATTTGTTCTGTCTGTAATATATTGATTTGGGGAGTTATAGGGTTATCAAGGGGAGAAGAGCCTCTGAGTGAATAAATTTACTTAAGTAAGGTGCTTCACTGTTTGTGTTGTCCTCTTAAAAGATGACCTCTCTTGATCTCACACTCATTTTTAAAGCTGCCATGGTTTTGGGCTCCATTTCTTTTGTGCAAATAAAAATTGCACTGCTTTTGGAAAATGCCTCTATCAATGATACAAAATACTCAATGTAGAAGTTCAAACAACAGTAGAGGCTAAATATGGCTATGTTTTGATTGTGGAACTTGAATGTGTGTTTAATTTTTTGTGAACAGATTGATGACTCTTCTGCATCTATTTCTCTGGCCCAGCTTGCAAAGGTATATATACATATATATTTTTGTCAAATATAACTGAATTAATTGTTTGCTTGATATTTAAATGTCTTATATTGTGATCTATCTCTGGCTAATTTTGTAATATGAGCAAAACTTTATTTTAGTGAAAAGTGCTGACTTTAATTTGAAAATTTGTGTATAAATTGATACTATCCTGTAAAGAGTAGTTCCCAGTTTGGGAAGATAGAAGGGGAGTACCTTATCAGCCTCAGCATAATGTTGCAGTATTACTCATCTTCAAGACACAAGGAAGAAGCACTTCAGAAGCTGTTTACCGTTTCTTTCATACGTTTCGTTAATTTTGCATTGGAAACTAGCACACTTTTTAAAGAAGAATTTAATATATTTTGGCTGTAAGTTATGGACTTTTCAGGGTGTTTTGTAACAGCCAAAATAGAAGCTTTTTGTTAACATGGACAATTGAACAATTATTTTTGGATTTGTAGACTTTCCAATGATAGACCAATTCTTTGAGTGTTGCACATAACTTCATAAGTTGTAGATTTGTAGTATATTCAGTGCACAGCAATTATAAATCTAATTTGTTTGAACACAGACTTGTAAATTGTGTAAATGTATCACTTGTTTATAGGAATATACCAATGTGCATTTGTGGCATATTGGCAAATGTGACCTTCTGAAACTGTTGTATATGCCATGTTTTGCTATGAAACTGCTTGCATTTTCTGCTCAATAATGTGTGACCTTTGTTTGGGAAAGCACTAGTGACTATGCTTAAGATACTGCAGTATCAGCCAAGTAAATTATTGTTCTTACAAAATTTAAAAGATTAGAAAGGTTAGGTGATAATATAGAGTAGTTAACTTCCTTTCTTTTGAGGGTAAAGACTGGAGTTTGACTTCCAGTGAGAAATATAATTTTTTCTAACTCTATCTTCCCTTCCACTGTAAACATGAAAATCTCTCATGCATTTGGCAACTAAAAAATGTAACTTGGAAGATAGCCATCTAAAGAGATTGGCTTCCATTAGTGCTGTCCCTAAATCTGTCCTTTGGTTTTGTAAGCTCATGTCAACTTTCTTATTCTAAGATGTGAAAAACTTGTCCACGTGATGTATTCCTTTTTTTAGTTTTTGAGAGAACTCAAGTATTTCTGAAAGTGCAGAAACATAACATAAAGCAGCTCAAAACTGTTACTTACTTTAACCTCTTCAGTGCAGACTGGCTTAGCATGGAGGCAATGTGTTTAACAGTTTTCTGTTTTATTCCTATTATGTATTAAATGCCATACTGGAATTTTGGTCTATTCCTACTAATGTTTTGTGCCTTTGGATGTGTTTTGTAAACTGTTTGGGTTCAAACAAATTAGTTAAGTATCTGTAAATCGCATTTTATGTAAATGTTAATGGAAATGGTTTAATAGATGTCAATCTGGATTATGTTGTTGTGAAGAAAAGCTATGTATATGAAACAACCATTTAATAAAATGTTGAAACTAGTTGGTTGCTTTTGTGAATGAATGTATAAAAGATAAAATACTTTGAGTGATTGATCTGAATGCTAGGTGCTTGGAGAGCCAAGTAATTAACAATCACTCCCTTAGACCCTGCTTGTATCTGGACTAGTGTGTAATGAAATATTTTAATAAGTACAGATAAATTTTGTTCTTTTTACCAGTTGGCTTCAATGGTTTTGAAAGGTTAGCTCCACATAGGATTACATTTACAATTTTCATATTAAAGAGACACAGTCAACTTGAAAGCAGTTTGTTTACAAATTTTATCGGCTGTAGTTAACACCACTGCAGTGTGAACTTAATAAAAATACATTTTTTTAGCCTCATATGTGACAGCATCTAGTATGTACTTAGTTTCTCTTTTACTGAAAAGGTCCTCGTAAAAATCTCAGGAGGGAAACACACACACCATTGTTTTTAAAAACTAAAGTAATTTTTAAAACCATGTTCTCTTTAAGGGTCCTATATCAGAGACCTGGATTTAAAAAAAAGTCAGTTTCAAATAATTCAAGTTGAGTGTCCTTTTAACACTGTGTGAAATGTGAATACTGCCATTTGATTTGTAGTCAAATACAGATACATAGTGAGTGTACTTTTTCATGCAGTCTGGAGCTTAAAATTCAGTTTTTTTTAAAAGTACTGAAAAAAGATTTTGTATGCTTAGCTTAAGTTTGAGTCCACTTTTATTTTAAAGAAAATTGGAGCAGTTACACAAGTCTTTATGTAAGGTACAAACAGAGCCTAAGGTGTTGAGTGTCCAAGAATGCTTTTCTCAAGTAGATTAACAGGCACACAAACATCATGTAATGGCTTAAGGACTCCCCAGAACATCTTCATGACAATATATACTATAAGCGGCTATTTTGATGCAGCTTCAGTTAGATTTATGCTGCTCTTTACAGGATTGGATGAGTGGTGTTTTTGGCTGTGTGGACTTAAATGTGTTTCTAATGTGTGTGTCAAATAATTACCTATTAAACAGACTGCCAATCTGGCTGAAGCCAATGCTTCCGAAGAAGATAAAATAAAAGCTATGATGTCACAGTCTGGCCATGAATATGATCCAATCAAGTAAGTATTCATAATCTTCAAAGGAACAGATTTTATATTATAGACAAATTATAGAGCTTGCTTACATGGTTTTGCTCAAAAAAAAGTACACACACCTTTTTTAAAATTTTTTAGTTACATGAAGAAACCTTTGGGTCCACCTCCACCATCCTATACATGCTTTCGTTGTGGAAAACCTGGTCATTACATAAAGAATTGCCCAACAAATGGGGTAAGAGACTACTATGGGATTTGTGCTGTTGCATGTTTAGTAGTATGAGTTTATTGAATGTTGTGATCTAACTTAAATACACAGGCAAGGTAAAAGCTATAATCATAACAAAGGTTGAAATTATGCCTGGAGTCTCTCCTTTTGTGCCTATGCATTGCAGCTGATTGTGTTTAATTGTATGCTATTTGTTGAGAAGACATCCACCCTGGTAGAGTGGGAGGGCTCTCTTAATGATTTAGCTTTCTGGCTGGATTTAGCTTATGTATTTAAAAAATTCAGAACTTATATCTTTTTTTCCATATTAGGAATGTAGTGTATAGATAGTCTCAGAATGGGATGTTTCTGCCTTGTTTTCCTATGAATTACAAGAAACGAGGGAGAGGGGAGACTCTCGCAATGTCTTTACCTTCTATCTGATCGATTTTTTTAATAGTAGTAATTGAGCATTTGAAGTAAGAAACAAAGGTTTAGCTATATTCCTGATACACTAATTTGTGTGTGAGGAGTAAAATGAGTCAATATAATAGATTCTAAAAGCTCTGTTGGGAGGTATCAAATCAAGAAAAATTTAAGACATTTCTTCTAAAATATTTTTTAAATTATCCGTATAGAAAAGGAGAGAGATTGTGGTGAGAGAGAGAGAGAGAGAGAGCCTGTTCTTTCCAGTATGTTAGCATTGCAAATCATCTCCTTAACTCATCCCATTTCACCTTGTACTTTCATATTGCAAATTGTGGCATGCGTCATACTTACCTGAGATTTTTGTCACCTTCTCTATATTTTCAACATAGATTTTGTAAAAATAAACCAATTCATGAATTTGAATGTTTTTATCATTTTAATTTTATACGTGAGTGTAAAGATGCTACATCTTTCAACTGTTCTCCTGTAGATTCAAATATAAGTAACATCTATTCTGTAACATAAATATTTTACAGCCACTATTATGGAGCGAGTATTGCTTTAGGCCCTAATGCTGCAAATATTTGTGCTACTATTTGACTTCAAACAAAGGAGTTGTTCCATGGACTTCAAAACACCTGCCTCATTCTTTGCATTGTGTTAGGAAACTATATGCATTTATTTTGCAGTCACATTTGCAAAGAAATAATTCAAATACAGTTTTTTATTACTCCCATTTACTGCAAATTCAGCTGTCCTTTTAAAAGGATTCATTTAAAGCTGAAATATATCTGGATTCTGTTTCTTAACAGGACAAAAATTTTGAGTCTGTTCCCAGGATTAAAAAGAGCACAGGAATTCCCAGGAGTTTCATGATGGAAGTGAAAGATCCCAATACAAAGGGTGCTATGCTTACAAACACAGGAAAATATGCGATACCAACTATTGATGCGTAAGTATTTAGTACTTCAGAGGTGTCCAACATATAACCAACAGAGACTGTGTATGCAAGTTCTTAAATCAAAACAGGGCGATGGAGGTTTCCATGTGTAATATCCAAGGTCTGTAGCTCTGTGTCAGAATGGCTGCAGACTGTTCTTTATAATGCTAATAGGGTGCAATCATGGCAGACTGTCATCCTGGCTCTATCTGGGAAAATACTGGTACCCCTGTTGCAGGTCAGAATGTGTGTTAACTTGTTCCATTCATGTATATACTTTTATGCAGATGTATGCTCTGTCCAGGCACCTCTTCTTCCCCTCCAATTATGTTCATCTTGTAGTTGCAGGTCATCCACTTGGGCAGTAAAATAAATTTGGAAAGCCTTGACTGAAGCATGCTGAGGGAATATTTTCATATGTTTCAAAACATACACAGTACATAAAAATTGGCACTGAATATTTGACTGCATAAATGTAGCAAAAGCCTAAAACATATTGGGACGTGCACAGCAATGTCATCTGATCTTGTCCATTTCCATTGCTGGCTAGAAAACTAGCTTACAAATCCTTCTAAGTAATAAAGTATTGAAAATGAATAGTTGCTCTTTGAATGACTGGAAAGTATTTTTAATAAGAGTACTTTATTAAACTTGCCATCACTGGGATGGCTGCATTGTCTGCTGGCTAGATCAGGGGATTGGAATTGTTAGGTTCTGTGCCCTGGACTTGGAGTGAATTCCACTAGTCACCTAAACTCTCTACCTCAGGTTTGTTTGTTTTGTTTTGTTTTTCCTCTCTAAAATGGTGCATTTGCCTGCCTTTGTAATCTTATTCAGATGGAATGAATCTTGGTAGTTGTCTGAACCTGCCTTACATCATTTGAACCATAGATAAATCTTAATGCTTTTTCAATAAGGCTATGTCTACATGGGTGCATATCTTTGAAATAGCCATATTTTGAAGATTACTAATGAGGCGCTGAATAGTCACTAATGAGGCGCTGAATTGACTATTCAGCGCCTCATTAGCATTAGGACGCTTCCGGCCGCGGTGCTTTGAAAGTGCTGTTTTTGAAAGCGCACGGCTTGGCGCAGCTACACAGGGGGTCCGTTTTGAAAGGACCCACACCTTTCAAAATCCCCTTATCCCAATCAGTGATCAGGATAAGGGGATTTTGAAAAGTGCAGGTCCTTTCGAAAAGGACTTCCGTGTAGCTGCACGGAGCCATGCACTTTTGAAAACAGCACCTTCAAAGCGCCGCGGCCGGAAGCGTCCTAATGCTAATGAGGTGCTGAATATTCAATTCAGTGCCTCATTAGTAATCTTCATAATGGTCATTAGCATGGCTATTTCAAAGATTTGTGCCCGTGTAGACACGCCCAAGTGTTTATACCCATTGCAATTTAAAACAAAAACAAATAAATTGTTTAAAATGGTAGGTGTCTATCTCTGCTATAGAACTGCTGATGAAATTTGAAATACTTGCAGCTATAGTTAAGTACTTTTTTAAAAATGATATTTATCTTACACTGTATCTGTTTCATAAGTTTCTTGCAAAACAGTAAACAGCTTCCAGTTTCAGTTAAGACATCAGAGGTCTTTAATATCAGAGGGTCTTTAGTGTTTTTAGGTAAACTGATTAGGATGTACCAAATATAGTAATAGCAAGAACTAATAAATGCCTGTGGGCCTCTATAGAGCCTAGGTGATGCTGTAGCTCTTCCTATGTTGAAATCCTAACCTCCTTTGTTCAAAACCTGCTGCAAACTCAAGTCTAGTGGAAATCCATGGCCAACAGTGAGGGGAAAGTGTAAGATTCTTCTTTTCAACCTCTGGTGAGGAGGAGGTGCGTATCACAGGCTAGGAGTGAAAGGATAAATCACCATGATTTGTTTCTAAAAAAAATAGTTTTTTGTGAGAGAGAAGCGATTGGTCTTGCAGTAAAGGCACTGGAAACTCAGGAACCTGAGTTCACCCTGTTTGTTTTATTGCCCATAAAACTCAGTAGAAAATAGTTAATGTGTGTGCTATTTTACGTAATCCAAAAAATACTTATACAGATGAGTAGTACCTTGTGAAATATGCAGGAACTTTAGATACAAATGATTGAATTCATTTTTCCCTATGTAGAAACAGTATCATGTTTGATCTATGCTAATTGTGCAGTAAATAATTACTTGCCTGTTTTTAAAAATTAAATTACTGCTATGTAATAGTTACATAATACTAAGTATATGGTTGAATTCTGTTCAGCAAGTGTTTTCTTAATGTATTATTTCTCTCTAATAAAATCTGAAAATTTAATTCCTCTTCTTTAAATAGATAGTCTTAAATTATTTTTTTCAGGGAGGCTTATGCTATAGGGAAGAAGGAAAAGCCCCCTTTCCTTCCAGAGGAACCATCCTCTTCCTCCGAAGAGGAGGATCCTATTCCAGACGAATTGTTATGTCTAATCTGCAAAGATATAATGAATGATGCGGTTGTCATTCCCTGCTGTGGAAACAGTTATTGTGATGAATGTAAGTGCCATTGTCTGACATTACAGTTAATTCATCCTACCAAATGATCTTGTAAGATTAACAGGAATCAGAATTAGCAAAAATTGCTATGTTACTCTTCAATCTGAAACACAGGTATCTATTAACTAGAAATTCCTTGCATTTTGTCTTGGGGTAAAGGAAGAATACTGGAGATGATTTTGGCTGGAACTCAGATTAGAGGAATTATATAAGAATGGAGAAACATAAGACATGAAAGCCAGTATTTTTTAATCACTGATGTTGAACACATCTAGTTTAAATAAATGCTTTCTCAGGCTCTCCTTGTCCTTTGTTTCCTATTTGATTAGATAGTAATAATCATTGGTTTGTCATATACGTTGTTGATATCCTAGATTCAACATTGGCAATTCACCAGAGGCTCAAACAAGAGGAAAGAAAGGCTGTTGTTCGAAGTCCTCTTTGAAATGGACAGTTAGTTTAAAATGTAATCTTAATCTAATGTACTAGTGCTTTCTTACAAATAAAAATTACCCATTAATGTAGAAGCTGGGTTACTTCTGGTATCCCATTCCACTTCTCAGTGAAAATGAATTATTTTATGACAAGTCAGTGAAGCTAACTTTATCTTGTACTTTGCTTAAAATTTGCAAATCACAATGTTTAAATCAAAACAAGTTTTTTGAAAATTCGAATTTTCAAAAAGCCATGGAAATGGTTCCTTTTTTTGTTCTCTAAATCCTTATTTTTACGGGGGGAAAAAAAAAAGGAAAAATAATTTGTCATAATATAATATACTTATCAATAAACTACACAAATACAACTTAGATGGGGCTACTATAAGGTGGGTGAACAACTGGCTGGATAACCGTACCCAGAGAGTAGTTATTAATGGTTTTCAATCCTGCTGGAAAAGTATAACTAGTGGGGTTCCGCAGGGGTCTGTTTTAGGACTGGTTCTGTTCAATATCTTCATTAAAGATTTAGATATTGACAGAGAAAGTATACTTACTAAGTTTGCAGATGATACCAAGCTGGGAGGGGTTGCAACTTCTTTGGAGGATAGGGTCATAATTCAAAAGGATCTGGAGAAACTGGAGAAACGGGCTGAGGTAAACAGGATGAAGTTTAATAATGACAAATGCGAAGTGCTCCACTTGTGAAGGAACAATCGGTGTCACACATAGGGAAAGGACTGCCTAGGAATGAGTACAGCAGAAAGGGATCTAGGGGTTATAGTGGACCACAAGCTAAATATGAGTCAACAGTGTGATGCTGTTGCAGAAAAAGCAAACATGATTCCAGGATGTATTAACAGGTGTGTTGTGAACAAGACACGAGAAGTCATTCTCCCGCTCTACTCTGCACTGGTTAGGCCTCTGCTGGAGTATTGCGTCCAGTTCTGGGCACCGCAGTTCAGGAGGGATGTGGAGAAATTGGAGAGACTCGAGAGGAGAGCAATGAGAATGATCAAAGGTCTAGAGAACATGACTTATGAAGAAAGGCTGAAAGAATTGGGCTTGTTTAGTTTGGAAAAGAGAAGATTGAGGGGGGGACATGATAGCAGTTTTCAGGTATCTAAAAGGGTGTCATAAGGCAGAGGGAGGGAACTTGTTCTTCCTTGCCTCTGAGGATAGAACAAGAGGCAATGGACTTAAATTGCAGCAGGGGAGGTTCAGGTTGGACATTAGGAAAAAGTTCCTAACTGTCAGGGTGATCAAACACTGGAACGAATTGCCAAGGGAGGTGGTAGAATCTCCATCACTGGAGATATTTAAGAAGAGGTTAGATAGATGGCTTTCAGGGATGGTCTAAAAGTGCTTGGTCCTCCCATGAGGGCAGGGGGCTGGACTCGATGGCCTCTTGAGGTCCCTTCCAGTCCTACTCTTCTATGATTCTTTATCTGTTACTCAAAGTAACTTATGCACGTGTGGTGACCAAATTTAATTTAAAGTATGATATCTTTACCACATACCAGAACTTCTCCATAAGAACCTGTTTAAATGTTTTCCACCTAGTAGTACTTGTTTCCCATGGAAACCAATGTTAATTGTGCACAGGAATATGAGTGAAGTGTGACCCAAATATGTTAGCTTAGGTACTTCTTTTTGTTTACAGGTATCAGAACATCGCTACTGGAATCAGAGGAACATACCTGCCCAACTTGTCATCAGACTGATGTTTCACCTGATGCTTTGATTGCCAACAAATTCTTACGCCAGGTAATTTCACTTTACATATAATACACATAAGAAAGCCTCATCCCTCTTGTAAGTAGTTGAGAGGGAACAGTATTGTACTTCATGGCGCCATCACCATAATTAAGGCTGAATAGGATTTGTATTTTTGAGATCTTGTTAATTGCTTGTTTTGAAATTATCTCTTTAAAATGCAGATAGCAAATTCCTGAAATAAGAGGTTAGAAAATGGGCTCCTCCATATTTTAGCAAACACTGACAGATATTTTCATTTTTGAATATATGTTGTCAGGAGGATGTTCTAATGTTGGTTTACACAAAAAGAAATTTGTGCTTCCAGTTTTCACTGTTGCAAAGGAAAGCTTGAAAAGATGAAGCAAGTGCAAACTGGTGCAGAGTTGTTTATGCATCATACAATAGCTCCATGGGGAGTGAATGTAAAGTTGTTGGCTGTGAAAACTAGAGATAATCGTTCAAACATGAACGTTGACTGTTACCTGCTTATTTGTTCTATAAGAAATCCAAGATAATGTGATAAATGGAATTTACCTAAATTCTTTACTTCAGTGTTTAGTAAGGAAATACATCTGAGCAGTCTTAAGGGCTTAGTGAGGGAAGTTTTTTACAGGGACCATGAGGAATGTACATAGAAATTATTATGTAACAATGATATTTTTCTTTCCTACCTGTAGGCGGTAAACAATTTCAAAAATGAAACCGGCTACACAAAAAGGCTCCGTAAGCAGATACAACCACCAAGACAACCAGTTCAGCGGAACATGCAACCTGCAGTAAGGCCTCCAGTTTCCAGACAACAGGATCCTCTAATGATTCCAATCACTTCTGCACCTTCTGTAACAACGTCACTGACTCCTGCTCAAGCATCTGTGACAGCTACTTTGCCAGTAAATCAGTCTTCTGCAACTGCACCTGCTGCTGATATCGCTGCAAAAATGTCCATCTCTCTTCATTCTGAAAAACCAGAAGGACGTTTTCAGTGAGTAACCTTGTAGTTTAACACAATTGGAAAATAAAATGTTAATGCTGGTTTTCCATTTCCATGTACTTCTAATATTTTATCTCCATCTAGTTGATTAGACATTATTTAGTGATGCTGGTCGTGGCTTATACGTTCTTCGGTGGTGGTTGACCTGACAAACTTCCCCTTTCCATTCCAAGCACAGTCTTGGAGGTTTTCATGTACCTTATTGTTTTTCACTTTCATTAGCATTAGCAGGTCTGAAAACAGTAATTCAGGTGCCAAGTGTAGCTCTTGTTTTGCTTACCTTGTACTCTGATACTGTGGAATTCACAAACTTCATTTTCCCTGTACACTCCTTGAAATCAATGATGTGGTCTTTGACACCTTATGTATACCCAATGTATGAACATTTCATGGTCTTATGAGATCTAAAAGCTTTTATTAGTGTCTCCATGTAGTATTGAGCAGATATTTAAGTATTTGTTTATGTAGACCAGTGTTTCTCAAATGGTGTTCTGCAGAATCCCAGGGTTCTGCAAAGTGAAAATAAGGGTTCCACAAGAACATTCCAATACAATAGCTGACTCCTCTGTGGCTCCCTGCCCTGCTGCCACTGAACCAGTAGAACTAAATTTTATTGATTTTTAAGGGCCGGCAGAAGGCCTCTGTCCATCAAACCAACTGAATTTAGTTCCATTTTTTTCAGCTGTGGCAGGGAGCTGCAGAGAGCCACTCACTACCCGAGCAGCCACATCCCTGCCGGTGGAACACCTCCGCCGCAGCCTTCCTCCCTCTGGGTGTACAGGGCCACCTGGTGTAGGTGCCCCAGCCAGTGCCACTGATGGGTTAGGCCTAGGGGCCATTTTGTGGCTGAGGTCTATTTAATCCTGGAGATGGGGGTGGTGGGGGTAGGTTTGCGGGATGTGGGGGTAAAGCTTGGAGGTAGGCAGGTGGATTTGGGGGCTGAAACAGGTAAAGCCTGGAAATGGGGGGCGAGTTTGGGAGCTGAGGGGGATAGAGCCTGGGAATAGGGTTCCGTAAAATTATTTCAAGTTTTAAAAGGGTTCCGTGGCCAAATGAAATTGAGAAATACTAATGTAGAC
Source organism: Carettochelys insculpta (assembly GCF_033958435.1). Taxonomy (NCBI): domain Eukaryota; kingdom Metazoa; phylum Chordata; order Testudines; family Carettochelyidae; genus Carettochelys; species Carettochelys insculpta. The sequence goes on from NC_134152.1 coordinate 37,724,657, forward strand.
TTTTCTGTTTGAGGTAGAGCACACCAAGTCTTATTTCAGTCATGTGTATCTGCTTCTTTGTGGATGAATTAGTTCCATTACTCTGCTCGTATGAAGACGTTCGCTATTCTTTTAAATGAAGACTCAGTTTTGTGATATGTTGGTGGTATGCATCATGTAAGAGCAGCCAGTTTCCCAGATGCACTTGTCTTGGTGACTAGTGGATCATTCCTAAATCTCTCCCAGTGTAGGATTACCTTCTTATGGCAGCTCTTCTCCCAGTGACTTTTCTGAAATTTAGGCTCTTGAAATTTAGCAGAGAATAGTAGCTGCTCAAGTTATCATTTTACTACTTGATACATCAGTTTCTTCCAATTGGAAAGCATTCTTGATTTCTGTTAGGTTTGTATTCCTTACTGCTGAGGGGAGACATTGCATTCTCTTAAACTACAAAATACATCAGGAGATACAATTTACATTGATATCACCCCTTCTGCACAAGTGCTGTCGTCTATATCGTACAGGTTCTGACCTAGTGCAATGAAATACATAATCAGAGCACCAGTGTCATATGTAGGCTTAAATCATAGTGAGTCAAAGCATTACTTAGAAGCTATGGAAATTCACAGTGTACATTTAAGATCCAAGAGTACTTCCCATGAAATTACATTAAAATTTACTTAAAAAATAATAAACTGTAGCTGAAGGCTCACTTACATCTTTAGCTCTGTGGTTATCTCATTCTGCCTCCTACAGGTGCAGGGTGGGTGAGGTAATATTTTTTTTACTGTACCATCTTCTGTTGGTAAGAGAAACAAGCTTTTGAGCTTTCATAGCTGATCTTCAGCTATAGGAATGGTACTAAGAGTATCACAGCAAAATGCAATTGCTAGAATACAGTACAAATGCAGAATAGTATACCTATATTATTAAACACATGGTAGCCATATTTCAAAATTCTCATCCCAGCCACTAAACTTCTATTTTAAGGTATGTATGCATTAAATTTTACACACACTGGAACTGAGATTTGTAGGTATGTCTAAATGTACACATTCTAAAACTTGCATGTGAAAATACAGAGGCTACTCTGGAGAACTCATCTGTGTATTCCCTTCTGGCCCCCTCCTTAAGTAAACAAGTACTTTACCTATTTTACAATACTAAATCTGTTTTGGTCATATTTTCTTTTCAATAATTAAAATTTATGCCGCTTTTTCTTAATTAACTCTGTAATTTCTTTCATTAATTTAAAGTACCATGTTTGAATTCATCACAAATATTTTCTGGGTTTTTTTCCTAGTGATGTTGACAGTGTTATACCTCCTGCTGCTGTTGTGACTGCCTCCGAACATTCTAAAACTTCTCTAGCAATTGGCACTGTGGTAGAAGAGAAGGTAAATTTTACCTGAGTGTATATTTAATGAATTTTGTGTTTTAAGAAGGAGTCTCTTCTGATTTTTCCCTTTTGATCCCTAAGGGTTACCAGGTTCCTGTATTAAGGCAGACATTACAAGGCCAGTTGACTGCACATGGACACTCAATACCCACTACTGGTGAGTAAACACAACTGTAGTCCTGTTCATAAAATCATAGAATACTAGACTATCGAGTCCCCGCCTGCCCTAATGGCAGGACCAACTACTGTCTAAACCATCCCTGATAGACATCTATCTAACCTGTTCTTAAATATCTCCAGCGATGGAGATTCCACAGCCTCCCTTAGCAATTTATTCCACTGTTTGACCACCCTGACAGTTAGGAACTTTTTCCTGATGTCCAACCTAAACCTCCCTTGCTGCAGTTTAAGTCCATTGCCTCTTGTTCTATCCTCAGAGGCCAAAAAGAACAAGTTTTCTCCCTCCTCCTTATGACACCCTTTTAGATACCTGAAAACCGCTATCGTGTCCTCCCTCAATCTTCTCTTTTCCAAACTAAACAAGCCCAATTCTTTCAGCCTTTCTTCATAGGTCACATTATCTAGACCTTTAATCATTCTTGTTGCTCGTTTCTGGACTCTCTAATTTTCCATGTCTTTCTTGAACTGTGGTGCCCAGAACTGGACACACTACTCCAGCTGAGGCGTAACCAGTGCAGAGTAGAGTGGAAAAATGACTTCTTGTGTCTTGTTCACAACACACCTGTTAATGCATCCCAGAATCATGTTTGCTTTTTTTGCAACAGCATCACTCTGTTGACTCATATTTAGCTTGTGATATAGAAATAGATCTTCAGAAAAACTGAACAGAGAAACATTTGTTCCCCAAATAGGTCAGCCAATAAGAACCAATACGGTTCGTTCTGCAGGCAACAGGCCAGGTTGGGAACTGTAAGTATATTTACAAAAAATATTTCACTTTGTGTTGTTTTTAAGCGCTTTCTAGTTTTGTTAAATTTAACTGACTTGATTATTGAATACATTTTATTGTAAACCACCTTTTATCTACGTATATGTAGACAGGAGTGGTGAATCTACTCTAAATTGTAATCACAATTAACAAATAGGGACTGTAGATTCCTTTAGGATTACCTAAAGGAAAATACCAGTCTAATCTAGGAGATCCTGAAAAGAATGTCCACTTTCAAAGAATAAATCATTAAAATGACTTCATAATTTCAAGTACAGTTTTAAAAATATCATGTGGAAAACTGCCCACTAGACAGTTTTCAGAATAGGGCAGAAGGAATTGGCTTTGTCATTTGTAACCATTAGAAATCATATTCAGAATTACATATTCTATTTATTAAATAATTTTGCATTGGTTAAGGTGACTAAATTACATAAATGAAAACCCTACAGCAATTTTGGTTCTGTTTTGATTTGCTGCTTTCAAATGGGGAAGATGATTCCTTTCAGTCTTGTATATCGTCATCCAGCTGATACTACTTTCTGGAATATGTGTTCATATATGAATTACTGTTGTACTGTAAACATAAATAGCATTTTACAAAACACTTCCTTTAAAAAAAAAAAAAAAGTCCTTGCCACAAATAATATTAAACTCTCAAAATCAATAAACAGGTCAGTGGTCCAGACACAGGAAAGTGCAGATGCCTCATTGAGATCCACAACATAGGAAGCTTCTAAGAAGGAATAAAGGTGTTGAAGAGAATGGTTGGTTGGTTGGTTGTACAGTGTGTTGAAGATGAGAAGTGCTCAAAGTGCAAAGAATAAAATATGTCAAAGAGTGGCAGAGGAGCAGTGGGCCTTTGGTACATGTGAAGTTGGGAGACTGTTGTAAGCTTAGAGAGCATCTGTCCAAAATTGCAAAGCAGAGAGTAAGGACAGAAGACTGAGGGAGCAGTTGGCAGGAGGGACTCTGGAGTGGGAGAGTCAGGAGCAAGAGGATTATAGGAGGAAATGAGCAGACAAATAGAGTGGCGTTGAAGAGACTTAAATTGAGGACAAGGACAGGAGATGCCCACAGAGGGACACCAGCTTCATTCGCTTTCCTCTTTTAAAATAGGGGCAGAGTATAACAAACAGTGATACATTTTTTTGGGTTTCTTTAGAAGTTCAAATCGAGGACGCCCGCATAGTGAACGTACACAAAGGACTCAGGCCCCAACATTACCAGCATCAACACCTGTCTTTGTGACTGTGCCTCCACCTCCCCTGTTTCCTCCACCTCCCCATGCACTTCCTCTTCCAACGGGGGTACCTCCACCACAGTTTCCTCCTCAGTTTCCACCTGGTCAGCCTCCACCTGCTGGGTACAATGTCCCCCCACCGGGATACCCCCCAGCTCCTGCAAACATATCAACACCTTGGGTACCATCAGGAGTACCAACGGCTCATTCAAATACCATCCCAACGACACAAGCACCTCCTTTATCTAGGGAGGAGTTTTACAGAGAGCAGCGGAGACTTAAAGAGGAGTAAGTATTTGGCTCTGAATGAAGTTGCATTATTTTTCATTATTTTTATTTCAGTAGCATATTGGACAGCAATTACACTAAAATGCATCTGCCATAAGCAAAAGTGACATATAAAGCAAATATTTCCAATGTGTTTTGCATAACAAAGTGGTGAATCTACAAAACTGAGACAACTGTAATTCTAAAGTATGCAGTGAAGCTTATATAGGTAATTTGTGTTTTTCATAAAAATAAGATAATAGTAAAATATTAAGTTTTCATGCAAACATCAATGTTTTCTTTATGTTCAAGCTATCATTTATAATTTTATTTTAACAGAGAAAAGAAAAAGTCCAAACTTGATGAGTTTACAAATGATTTTGCTAAGGAACTGATGGAATATAAGAAGATTCAGAAGGAACGTAGACGCTCATTTTCCAGGTAATTTTTACATGTCTGTAAAGGAGAGTCAGATAATCTAGCAGGATTAAAGCATTCCTCTCTATCTTCCATGTCTATAGAGTGATTATCATTATGATACAGGTTTCGTGGTTAGATCATTAGCTCAAATTTAGGCCAGATTGTAATTGAATGGAAAATGTTACACTCTTGCAGCAATTTGACCCATCTGGAATTAGGACTTAGTCCAATTTATGTGAGCTAGAGTCATATGCTTGTGATGACACTTTTTGTGGAACATCTTATCAAAAGCTAACAGAATATATGTGCTTACTGAAAGCTCTAAGCATTTCTATACGTTTTTCTTACCAATGAGTGAAAAGACTCCACTGTTTCTGCCAGTGTGTCAATTAGTTTATGATACTTTGGAAGAGCTTAACTTTCAGGACTCCGTATCTGTGCTTTTCACTAGCATTAAGATCACTTTACTTTATTCCGAGTGGGGAGAAAAGCATGCATTGATGGTTATATTCAATTTTTTTGAAAACATTTAAGTTTACGGTTGAAGGGCTACATCACTAATGAATGCTATTAGGTATCTTTTTTTAAAAAAAAAAAAAAAATATCTAGGAAAAATCCTCAGGATCCTGAAAGTCCTGAAAAGCTTTTCACCCTATGGCTGTGTCTAGATGGACAAAAACTATTGGCAGAAGATGTGCAAATTGAGCAACGCCTTTGCATATCTTTTGCCATCAGTTTTGTTGGGAGAGGCTTTTCTGACATTTGGCCAATCCACAGGAGGCCAAATGTTGGAAAAAACCCTCTGTCAGGACATCCCTTCTTCCTTGTGGAACAGGGTTTACAGGGATGTCAACAGAACACTCCTAACCAGCAGATCTCTTCCAAGAGATCTGCAGTCTGGATACATGCTCTGTTGACAGTAGCCTGCACTCTAGAGATATCTCTGCTATTGGGTTCTGTTGTGCAATGTTGGACTGTGTAATTCTTCAGTAATAACACCATACAAATCACAGTATTGGCAGTAACAGTGAATAATTTATATTATTACCAAAAGTCACAAGTTCAAAGCTAAAAGCTTTTAAATGTGATTTCGCTTGAAACAAGCTCACTGTTCTGAGGTTTTATCAGTTGTACTTATCTCCAGTGAGGAGGGCTAGCTGAAAGAATTAGTTAAATAAAAACCTTATGTCATCTTAGGAATATTGTGTGCACTGTTCAAATTACTGAATAAGCAGTAAAGGTAAATTGACTAAGCTGGAATTTCATTAAGATTAGCTTTCTGTCTTCAAGTTAATTCATGGTCTTCTAATGCTTAGTTCTGCACTTTAATCATTAAGATTTGCTTTTTTATCATCCTGTTCTAACAAAAAAACCTGTAGAGGCTGATTTGCAGAGTAGTGAAATCTTTGTCTGCACTTATGTAGGCCAGTAGAGGCCACTAAACACCATATGAAATCCAGTGAGGAGCATGGTAAATGTTGGAACTCTTGTCCAGCAACATCCATGGTCCAGTAGTACCACGAATGTTGTTGAACTGGTGAGTGCTTGGACCAGAAAGGGGCTCTGGGCTGGAATGGAGCCCCGCTGGCGGGGCAGGTTGCCTCACAGGCAGCACTGTCCTGGGGAGATGTTAGGATTAGGGAGCCTCACTGTGCAGAGTCCTCTGAGGTCAAGGAGCCTTGGGTTCAAGAGCCTCGCAACCTATGTCCGGGAAGCCCAGTTGGGGTAAGGAGCACTGGTAGCAGCCCTTTGAAAGTGAGGAGCCCAGCCAGGGCAGGGGATCCCTCTGGTAGCCCTGCAGCAGGGGGCTGGGCCAGGGAGCCTAGCTTGGGTGTGGAGCCCCACTACAACCTCCACAGAAGCAGGGAGCCCTTCATCAAGGAGCTGGCTGGGGAGGTGGGTGGGGAGGAGGAGATTCCCCTCCCCCTCCTCCTCCCTTCTTCTCTCCCCGCCCCCAGGAGCAGGAGTGGAGATCCCCTAAGTAGCCCAGATGCCTGACCTCTCCTGGTCCAGCAAATCCCTTCATGCAGGAGTGCATGTCCTGAATGTGTCAGACCAGGGAGGTACAACGTGTGGTATGATGGAAATGAGTGATGGAGCTCTTCCCTGGGCCTGCAGATTTCCTGCACAGAAACAAAGGAACAACTTTTGCATATCCTGCAAAGACATGCTCTTACAGAGTAAATTACTTATGAGACATTTGGAGTTCCACTGTGGCTGCATTGGTTGCCTACAGTGGTTTTGGTAATACAGTACAGAAAAAGGAACAATATTTTTGGGAGGATGGGTTTATATGTTTGGGGCTTTTTTTTTTTAAACAGAGTGAAGGGACTCTTTACATTAAAATTTTGTGTTTTTGTTTTTAAGGTCTAAATCACCCTATAGTGCTTCATCTTATTCTAGAAGTTCATATACCTACTCCAAGTCAAGATCAGGTTCATCCCGCTCCCGTTCCTACTCCCGATCCTTTAGTCGCTCCCACTCTCGTTCGTATTCACGATCACCTCCATACCCAAGAAGAGGCAGGGGGAAGAGTCGTAACTATCGTTCTAGGTCAAGGTCCCATGGATATCATCGTTCACGATCAAGGTCCCCACCATACAGAAGGTACCATTCAAGATCAAGATCTCCAGTTTTCAGAGGCCAATCCCCCACCAAGCGGGCTGTACCTCAAGGGGAAGGAGAGAGAGAATATTTTAACCGATACAGAGAAGTTCCACCATATGACTTAAAAGTATATTATGGGAGATCTGTTGACTTTAGAGATCCATTTGAAAAAGAAAGATACAGAGAATGGGAAAGGAACTATCGAGAATGGTATGAAAAGTATTACAAGGGCTATGCTGCTGGAGCCCAGCCTAGGCCTCCAGTGAATAGAGAGAACTTCTCTCCAGATCGATTTGGTCCACTAGGATCCAGGCGAGAGAATTCTCCTTATGCTCGGTGTCGTAGGGAGGATTTTGCTAGTGGACAAAGCCATAGAAGTCGCAATGTAGGTAGCAATTATCCAGAAAAGCCTTCAGGGCGAGAAGGCCACAACATTAAAGATCCAGCTAAATCAAAGGAAAAAGAAGCTGAAAATCCCCCAGGAGATGGCAAAGGAAACAGGCATAAAAAGCATCGAAAGCGAAGGAAAGGGGAAGAGCATGAAGGCTTTTCCAATGCTGAGTTACTGGAGGGCTCACGAAAGCCCAGAGATCCTGGTGCTGGGGAAGAAATTAAAACTGACTCATTGTTCATGCTCCCAAGTAGGGATGATGCTACACCTGTCAGAGATGAGCCTATGGAAGCAGATTCTATTGCTTTTAAACCAGTATCTGAAAAGGAGAAAAAAGAGAAAGATAAACCTAAAGTGAAAGTTGACAAGACAAAACGGAAAACAGAAGGGACTGCTGCTACCAAGAAAGACAGCTTAGTAAAACCATCTAAGACACCCCAAGAAAAAGCAGAGGCTGATCGTGAAAAGTCTCCTCGAACTGAGCCTCCAGTGAAAAAAGTGAAGGAGGATTTGCCAAAGACAGACAGTGCTAAATCAACGTCATCTCAAAAGGATGAGAAGCCACTTGGCACACCACGGAAAGTTAATCCAAAAGTGACAAAAGAGCATCCAGAAACCAGACCAGCCAAGGATGAAAAAGCAAAGAAAGAGCATCTGAAAGAATCCAAGCCAGAAAAGCCATCAAGCAAGGAAGAGAAGTCAAAAAAAACCATGGAAAAAAGTAAACCGCCTGATACAAAACCTGAAAAAAGAAAAAGAAAAGCAGAGGAAAAGGTAGAAAAGGAACACGAAACCACTTCATTAAAAACCTCTAAAGCAGAAGTTGCTGAAGTGAAACCATCCCCAAAGGGAAAAACTGAGCCTGATGGTGAAAAAACTGAGAGATCACCTGAAAAAGACAAAGCTGCTTCTCTGATCACCCCAGCAAAAAAGATTAAATTAAACCGAGAAACAGGCAAAAAGATTGTAAGTGGAGAAAATGTACCTCCTACAAAAGAACCTGCTGAGAAACCTGAGCCACCCAGTAGCAAAGTTAAACAAGAAAAAGTGAAAGGAAAGATGAGAAGAAAAGTAACAGCAGCTGATGGATCCAGTTCAACTCTAGTAGATTACACCAGGTACCTTCTGATTTCTTCTTCCCTTATTTTCACTCTTCTGCTCTCCATAAAATAAAATGTAAGTTATCTAATGATAGGAACAACTACATTGATAATAAAATGAGCATATTAACGACAATCAAGCAATGATAGTGTTTATACAGCAATTGTAAAAGTATGGGTTTGTCTACAAAAATATGCTGTGACAGGGTCCATGTACCTCGTGGGCCCCAATCCTCTGCTCTGTCCACAGTCCCACACCAAGAGACCTGGTTGCCCTTGCCAGGGTTCGGGCTTTGGTCGCTGCGTTCCGTGGGCAGCCAGTAAGAGTCCCCAATTTGATCAGACAGAGCAGCCAGTCCCCTCTGCCTTTAAGGCAGCCTCAAGTGGGACCAGTTGGCCATAACTGATTTAGGGCAGCTTCTTCCCCAGGTGCTCTCACTCTGATTGTCAGGGCTGTTTCGAGCTGCTTTTTCTCTTGTAAGTTGCTCCCCTTGCCTCACCCTGTCACAATGCATTATGTAGCAGGTTAGATGCTGACCTTGCTGAGACCAGTTAACAGTTTGTTAATGCACTTTGATCTAATTCCCTTTGAAATGGGACATTAATGAACTGTTGATGCACATCAGCAGGGTCCACATGAACAATTAGGTATGCTGCTACAGGGTACAGCTGTATTGCTTCTGTGAAGACTATCCCTTCAAGAGGCGGTGACTAGGCCCGCAAGAGAATTTTCTTATTCACTTAGCAGGACTCTACGCCCAGGGTTTGGTCAGGTTAATCATCTTGCTCGTGGGATGTGAATTTTCACACTGCTGAGCAATGAACACCGTAATTTCCTTATGTGGACCAGGCCTTCGTCTGGGACAGGTAGATTCATAACCCAGCCTGCAGTGAAGTAAAAGCCTTTAAACACCAATCTAAGGTGTTAAAAATCAGTCGTGTAAAACAAGCAGATGCTTTGAGCTAGGTCCTCAAATTCAACCAAGTTCCTTTCTATGTGGAACCCAGTAGTGGATGCAGAGGTGCATCATTGGATGCTGAAGCTGCACCCCATCAACTACTCCTGAATAGTAGTGCCCAGCTGGCTGTGGCTGCTTCTACACTGGCCCCTCTCATCAGAGGTGGCATGGTAACAAGGCAATTCGAAGCAGGCTAATGAGGTGCTAACGTGCATATTCAGCACCTCATTAGCAAAATGGCAGCCACCTGAATTTCAAAGTGCAGACTTTGAATTGCAGATTGACAGTGTAGACGGGGGCAGTTTCTAAAGAAGCGCCCCACTTTGACATTCCCTTACTCAGGTCTAATTTTGTGGGAGTAAGGGAATGTCAGAGTGGGGCGCATATGTTGAAGTTGCCCCTGTGTGCACTTCAAAATTTGCACGGCTGTTGTTATGTTAGTGAGACGCTGAATATGCATGTTGGTGCCTCATTAGCCTGCTCCAATTGCCTCATTACCATGCCAACTCCGACAGGAGGGGGCAAGTGTACAAGCAGCCTGTGTGTTCTATACCTCATTTACTGAGTGAGCAAGAAAGAACATGTGGCCACCCTTTGTTCCACCAAAAATGGCACCTGCTAAGAGCAAGACATTAGACACATTGGCATGGGAATTTTTTAAATTACTGCAAGTTGTTTTTAATATTTAGAAAAAAAATTCTAGAAAAAATCATAACACAAAGGTGGTTTGACTCAGTTGAACAAATGAAAATTGGAGAGTCAGTGATTGCTGACTCTTCTAGTTGACTAGATGAAGGAGCTACTTTATATGAGTGATACTAGCAGAACTAGGACACAGGAATTATCAGATAAGAGATCCCCTGATCTGCTGATCTACTACATTAATTAAATGTATTAGCAGGGAGAAGTCATTAATTTATTCTTATAATTCGTAGCCTGTGGGATCATCCTCTCTTGCACACTTTTATGCTATGAATTTTTTTGGAGGTAATATTGAAGATGCAGAGTTTAAATTGTGAAATTAAACAAAACACTCTATAGAATGCATCACTTTGATTAACAAAATTAATTCTGTTATAACTAGATTTTGCCATTAATGTGTATCTTTTACCCCCCGCCCCTCTTTTTTCCCCCACCGCGTTAGCACTAGCTCTACTGGAGGCAGCCCTGTGAGAAAGTCTGAAGAAAAGCCAGACACAAAACGAACAGTCATTAAGACGATGGAAGAGTATAATAATGATATAACAGCCCCTGCTGAAGATGTCATTATTATGATTCAGGTTCCTCAATCAAAATGGGATAAAGATGATTTTGAGTCTGAAGAGGAAGATATTAAATCTACACAAGCACCTTCAAATGTAGGAAAACCTGCTAGCATTGTAAAAAATGTCAGTGCTAAACCCACAAACCCTGTGAAACACAGTGAAAAAGAAAATGAGCCTTTGGAGAAAACACAGAAAACTGCAAAAGAAGCAAATTATGAAAGCTCCCAGCATGAAGCAAAAAGTTCAAAAAATTCTGTCTCAAATGAAAAAGGGAAAACCAAAGACCGGGATCATTCTTTGTCAGACAAGGACACTTCTGAGAGAAGGAAGAACAGCGTTCAACCAGAAAAAGGCCACTCAGAACGTGGGACTGAACAAGGAAACCTGAAGAACCTTTCTCAGTCTTCCAAAGACAGCAGATCTTCAGATAAACACGATACTGGGCGTGGATCATCTGCTAGAGATTTTACTCCTAACAGGGACAAAAAATCCGACCATGATAGCAGCCGGGATCATTCTAGTTTCAAGCGCAGAGATGAAAAAAATGAATCAACAAGGAGAAAAGACTCCCCTTCTCGAAATAGAGACTCTTCATCAGGCCAGAAGAGTAAACCAAGAGATGAGCGTACAGAATTGTCCAAAAAAGGAACTGTGGAGTCCAAAAGGAGTGGATATAGTCCTCAGAGAGAGAGAAGACAGTATGATCACAAAACGGCTCATGATTCCAAACGTTCATCAGATGAACATAAATCTCTAGATCGAAGCTCAGGTAAAGAGAGAGAGAAACACATACCAGAAACAAAGGGCAATAAAGACCGAGACACAAGCGGCAGTAAATCATCTCACAAACATGAGTCACCCGATGCAAAAAATGAGAGAGAACATGCTACTGGGCAAAGTGACAAGAGCACCGTCAAACCTAAGCCTCAGTTAAGCCACTCCTCTCGACTTTCTTCTGACTTAACTAGAGAAACTGATGAGGCTGCCTTTGTACCAGACTACAATGAAAGCGATAGTGAAAGTAACGTGTCGACAAAAGATGAAGACTCTGTAGGAAGAAGTACTAAAGAACTGAAAGAAAAGGCAGTGGATAAATCTAAAGAGACTGCAGTTAAAGCAACTGTTGGCCAACCTGCTGTAAGTAGGAATCAGAGTCAAAGTAGTCCCAGTGTTAGCCGCAGTCGTAGTCAAAGCCCTTCTGAAAGTCAAACTCGAAGCCACAGCAGCAGTGCAAGCTCAGCAGAGAGTCAGGACAGCAAGAAAAAGAAAAAGAAAAAAGATAAAAAGAAACACAAGAAGCATAAAAAACACAAGAAACATAAGAAACACACTGGAAGTGAACCTGAATTGGAGAAAGGCCAAAAACACAAACACAAGAAGAAAAAGTCCAAGAAGAGCAAAGAGAAAGAAAAGGAAAAAGAAAAAGATGACCAAAAAGTGAAATCTGTCACTGTATGAAAAGACAGATAAGAAAAATTGACTTAATTACTAAGTCATCTGTATTAAATTTTGTTATAATGTAAACAAATTCAAGCTTTGTAAATAATGACATGGAAGACCCTGTGCTGCACTTAAAATATTGCTGCTTGATTATTTGATTTTTACATCAGAGCTTTATAAAGTGAACATTTTGTACAGAATTGTGAGTTGTGACCATGTAACATGAAAGGTTTTGCTGAGGCATCTTATTCTTAACCACCGTTAATTAGTTTGGGTGGAGTTTACTGTACTGTGAATATTTTCACATTTGAATTTTTTTTAATTGCCTGGCAGAAAAAGCTGGTATCGGTTCTGAAATACCAGCAGAATGATTTGCAGAATACATTACAGCCCTGTTATGTCACTTTTTGATTACAATAAAAAGTTTTCTGTAAACTTTATTCAATGTGATGGAATTTCCAATAGTAGCAGAATATAAACAGGGTATGGGTAAGACCAGTAGCAGAAAAAAATGACAAATGAAAGCTTTTAGTTGGCTGAAATTTACTGAACGTAATAAAACAGTTTTAACTTTTAAAAAACAAAGTAGAACTTGTGGGAAATTTTGAGCTAAGTTAATAAGGGTGATGCTGCAAAAAAAAAAAAAAAAAAAAGCTTTTTATGTGCCAGGCTATGCCAACTAGATGTTTTTATATTTAAAAGGGTATATTACCTGAATAATAGCCACTATACGTAGCTGGTACTAACTTTTTACAATGTGATAAATACAAAACTGTCACGTCTACATTGTTCCAATTTATGTTAAAGAACCATTGCCATGCTCTGGCAAATGTTTACAAATGTATTTTAGAAAACCTGTCCTATATTCTGTATTTCCTTTTGTATCATTGCTGATCACCAAGATATGTCTTTACAATTTAAGCTTTTGCTTTATAGTGAGCTATTTCATACCATGTATCACCATGGAAGTGACTTATCAATACTATTGAATGTTGGGGTTAATGAATAAGTTTGATAAAAGGAGGAAGCCAATTAGAAAGGCAAGCTTTTTATAAATGTTTCTGAATGATGAGAGGAAATACAGAAAAAGTATAAATAGTGATTATGGTAATTTGAAGAAGACCTATAGTGATACTTTTTATTAAAGTGACAGCAGTGTTGTTCAAAAGTTGGAAAGTTAACATGGTGAGAAGTATTTTTCACTCTGAATTAAGAGCCATCCTGGTACCAGTTGAACCTGGTGGCGCAAACCCTTGACTGCAGTGGTGCTGGAATTTGACCTAAACTGAGTTTTGTTTGAAACTATTTAAATTAAAAGCAGCATTTCAGGGCTTCCTGCTTGTAGAGACTATTTTCTTCAAAAGCGATGTTGTTTGAATGATCAAACTGCTTCCACCACAATCAGGAGAGATCATATGGTGGCCTTCATGCACGAAGCATTGGGTTAAAGATGAGCTTTCAGGTGTTTGTCTAAAACAATATAGCAAATTGGGGTGACTTTTGGACTCCAATTTCACAGCAGCAAATTATCATTTTTATGGTAAGGCATTTTTCTTACAGTGTACTTCAAGCATCTTCTGCTGTTTAGTGGAATAGCATATATCAGAGAGAAACCAGTCATTTGCTTTCTTTGAAGAACTAGAACAGTAGAGTTGTTGCATGTTCCTCTTTCGAAGTATTTGTCTGATGCAGCCATTTCATTGTTCAGTAAGCAGCAAGTGTATTGGTATTTGCATCTGCAAAAGGTTTTGTCTACTCAGCCATATTTCGAAGATTACCAATGAGGCGCTGAATTGCATATTCAGCACCTCGTTAGCATTAGGATGCTTCCAGCCATGGCGTGGCTGCATGGGGGTCCTTTTTCGAAAGGACCCCACACCTTTCGAAATCCCCTTATTTCACTTAGTGAAAAGGACCCCCATGTAGCAGCGCCACGGCCGGAAGCGTCCTAATGCTAATGAGGCACTGAATGTTCAATTTAGCACCTCATTAGTAATCTTCAAAATGGCCATTAGCATGGGTATTTCGCAGATTTGTGCCCATGTAGACACACCCAAAGTGCCCCCTTCACTATTCCCTGATATTTCTATATTTATTACTAATTTCAATGATGCCAGTGAAAAGAGGAAAAGGCTTATTTCTACAGACCTGGTGAAAACAGCAGTCTCCTGCAGGATTCAGTTAAATTCTTAAATCTCTAGTGAGAAGAAAATGTTAACATGCTCTCTATTGTCTATACTCAGAATAAGACATCTGTTTAGAAATTTGACTTTGGAAATTGATTACCACCATGTACCTTTGCAAAAAAGACCAGATACTGTAGTTCATAACCCAGTGCTAATGATTTTGGAACTCAGTTTAAATATTCTTTGCTGTCAGAGTTGTAGAATGCTCATTTTGCCTCCAGTAAATTTGAAGGTAATATATGCAGAATCTCTGTGATCAACTATCTTCCTTTCCAGATTTCTTGCTGTGGAAAAGACTGAAATACAGCTGTTGTATTCAAATCTGAATGTAAGAAAGGGAGGTATTACTGTCACTTTTGAGGAACATCTTTATAGGCAACAGATTTCTGAAGGAAATGTGATTTGGTATTACTATATTCCATTTTCAGGAGGTCCATAGTGTGCTATGAAGGGAGCTGCTCCAGACTTGTTTTCTAAACTTACGGTGTCACATTTAATCTCTGGTGGATCTCCAATGACTTAACTCTAGTGAAACTGAGATGCTCTTAACGAAGAGCATGGAAAGAACTAGACGCATCCAGCAAAAGATGCTTGTTTCTAAGTTCTAAACCATATTTTCAAATTTTGACACAATCACCAAGTCCCATTGGTATAAATCTCTTTTACTGAATGACCTGCTAGTTTCTGGCTTCCAACTCAGAGCATCTTGGGAAAATCCACTTAGTCTAGAATTTAGTTTATTGATGAAGGATCTCTCCCTTTGATGTAGTCTTTAATCAGCCATCAAAATGCATAAGCAATACAGGAGGAATAAGAAATTTGATACTTCGATTTCAGCTGAACAGGGAACGGCCTGTCAGAATGAAATATGGGACTTTGATATTAGTAAATTTAAGTACAAGAATTGTAGACATGGAGGTGGCTCTCGGGAACTGCAGAGGATCTAGCTGCCTTTGTGACTTATTCAGCCCAGTTAAATATTGAAAGTGGCCTTGTAGTCAGTGCTTACTCCAGTTTTACAGGCTGATAAATGCTTACCAGGCAAGGTCCTTCTGTCCACCCACACCTGTTTTTACTGGAGTTTCACAGACTGTGCTCAGCCATTAATTGAAGGCAGAAGGTGGGGCTTTGTCTCTTTATTGAGCATCTCTCCCACAAGCATGTTAGAGCAGACAGCAATCTGAAATAAGATCTTTGAATGGTAAGAGTGAAGTTAATTTGTTTCTAAAGTCAGACTTCACTATCTTGGCCATAAATTTACTAGTTCTGCATTAGCCAACAGTGGTTCTAGCGAAAACCAAGTTGATCTGAATGTTTAATGTAAAAACAATATCCACACTCTTTATGTGGAGCAACAAAAAGAAATCTGAATTACCCCCACCATATCAACCCCACTAGGCCTCCCTTGTACACAGCGTAATGTTGCTACTGCCATAGTCAAGACCAACCAGGTGATCACATTTCATGCAACTGTTGCAAGAATTGGCATTGGCCGGATGACAACCATTCCTTCCAGAAACTGCAATGACATTAGTTGAAATACAATGATAGAACAGAAAGAGACAACAAAATATTATCTGCCCAGTGAGATTTATATGGATCCTGAAACTGGGGAATTTGCAATATCTCCACAGCAGGGAAAAGATAGGACATTCATTACAAAATGCACTGCTTATCTGAAAACCTTTTTGCAGATCTAGAGAAACAGGACCTGACCCTTTAACAACTTGTGTTGGCTTCCCAGGAACCAGCTGTCAATGAAAGTTGAAACTCATTTAGTTTCTCTTCTGAGAGCAAGGTATCAGTGAAGATTCCAGTCTGGTCAGTGCAGTGCTACTCTCTCTCCCTGTGCCCTACACCCACTCTTCCAATCTGACCTCCCCACCACCCTGCAAAGAAAAAAATGCACATGCACAGGTGTTTTTAAAATGACCTATTAACATACTGTATTAACAAGAGACTGTAATGCCTCAGGCCCTGCTAGAGTTGAGAACTGCAATAATAAGCAATCCCATAAGAACATATATTATTAAAGTTGGCCTCCCAAAGAAGTCTTCATGTGATGCACTGGCTGCTTTATTATTGTGACTCACTTGTGTGTTAAATTGGTGCTAGAAGCTACAAGGATACCAAGCACTAGTTTTGATTTATTGCTTTTGTAACTTATGTTGGCATTTCCTCCACTCGGGTGGTTTTATACGTTTTTGTAAATGTAAATAAATTTAAATACTTTCCTAATACTGGTTTCCATGTAAACAGTTGGCACAAGGATTTTTTAATTGCCAGTAACAGATGGCCTTTATAGCAGTCTCTTGGCTGATAATCTATGCTCTGAAAAAAAAGAATGACATCTCCTATATTAGATAATACTTCCAAGTAGTGCCTCAGCTCCCCTGCCTCTAATGTTCAGTAAGCTCTGGCCAGGAACTCTCTGCATCTTGTTTTGTTACAGCACTTAGCTTAACAAATAATATAGTTGATAGATGTAAAGATGGCATAAGGTCATGGTCCCACAGGCCTTAGGCAGCATTGGAATGGTCTGTAATGAATATGTGAAATTCAGACATAGGAAAGTATTTAAACGGCTTATTATCTATTAGCTGCTTGCTGCTAGGTATGTACCTTATAATGTGGTGCTGCAAGAATCAAAAAATCCCAAGCTGCTTTTGTCTCCTCTCTCACCCTCCTCTCCCTGCTAGCTTTAAAGGAAAATGGAGATTGGTAGCAGGAATGGGGGAATTTCAAGCAGAGATTTGAGTCTCACAATATAAATCCTGAAATTTACACTGGGGAAGAATCACCTGCCTAAATAATTTTATAGTAATTTAGGGTAGAGATTGCTGTTAAGTTCTACCTGCTCTCCAATGAAAACAAAAAAGCAGTCAAGTAGCACTTTAAAGACTAACAAAATAATGTTAGTTTTATATTGAGTCTGTTCTGGGTATGGCTGTGTTCTGAAGAAGTGGGTCTGTCCCAAGAAAGCTCATCACCTAATACATTATTTTGTTAGTCTTTAAAGTGCTACTTGACTGCTTTTTTGTTTTGATAGTATATAGACTAGCACGGCTCCCTCTCTGTTACTGACAGAACCAAAAATAGTAATCAAGGTTGACAAATCAGAAAATATTATCAAGGTGAGCAAGTCAGGGGGGGCGGGGTCAAGAATTAGATAAGGCAAAGTATGTAAAAGCCCCTATAATGAGCTAGAAAATTGCCATCCCGGTTCAAACCATTTGCTAATGTATCGGATTTGAATATAAAAAAGAGTTCAGCAGCCTCTTTCCAAACCACAGCAGTTTGGAAACAGGCTACTGAACTCTTTTATATTCAAATTCGACACATTAACACCTGGCTTGAACCAGGATGGGAATTTTCTGGGTCATTATAGGGGCTGTTTTACATACTTTGCTTTATCTAATTCTTGATTCTCCCACCCTCCTCCTTCTGCCCCCTGCTCTCTGATTGATTAATTTGTTAGTCTTTAACATGCTACTAGACTGCTGTTTTGTTTTGATAGTATATAGACTGGCACGGCTAGCTCTCTGTTACTGCTCTCCAATGGTTTATTCTTGCTGTAGTTGAAGGCAAGCTGGGAGGTACAATGTTTAAGGAAGCCATTTAAGTAGTGGAGATGGAAGGGCTTGGTAAAAACCATTCCAAGATTCTAGAGGGAGAACATTTAAGCTTTGCTGTGAGTCTCATCACCGTATGCTGCAAAATGGGAAAATGCAGTGTGAAGTGTGGGAGCCTTTGTCACATTTATCCACGCCTGCAACATGGGCCCAGAATGAACACGGTCTTCAGCCTGTACAACTGCTAACTCATTGGTTAGACTCTGACTTAACCACATGCTGGCTTCCTTAGGGGGACATGAAAAACATTCCAAGTAGCAAGGATTCCACTTGAAACTATTGGTCTATTCTTTGCTGTTCTTTCTGCCTTCCTAAGTAAGCCATCTCCCATGAAAAATAAGGTCCTATGTGTTACTAGACATATGAGCTCACAGCCCTTGGTGTGTTGACCAGTGCAGCATGGAATGGGCTTAGTGTGAGGAAGTGATGCTCTGGCAGCAAACAGACCTAGGAGTTTGGTTGTGGTTGAAAAGAGTGGTTCTACATTCTGGTGGTGGTTCTCTGGTGCACTGTGACTGCAGCCATTAGCCATCCATGCCAAAGCCCATGACTTAGCTGTTTTCCAGCCTTCTGCTGGCTTGCCTCGCTCTTTGCAGCATTTGCTTCATGTGTGGCTGTGCTGTGTTATGCACAATAAGTGCACACCTTGGGCTTCCCATCACAGCATTCTTGAGTGCTGGACAGGTAAAAAAATGGGGTCCCTGCCCAAGCATTTTGCACCCCACCTTAGTGTCAAGAAACAACTGAGCACAGGCAGGGTGGAGCTTTTAGGGAGTGGGGTGCTGAGCACAAGGAACACTAAGCTTTGTGCAGTTCCCTTCCCCTTTGCACTGAAGTCCAGCGTGGGAGCAGGGAATTTTTAAGGAGCTCCTTCAACTTCCTAATGATTTTTGTAAACAAAGTAAATGCAAGGCTAGGGGCTTTGTGGCTGTTGGAGCCTGCGGCAAGCCCATCTGGTGCATGGGGAAGAGGAAGGCTGAGTAGGTAAGGTGCATGCTGGCATCACTGCCTCAGGACTGATGAGAGTTGCCAGGGCCCTGTATATCCAGGAAAACGGCTGTTGTGGGAACCCTTCTGCCTTGTAGCTCTGCTCCATGCAACAGGCTTCAGAGGAGCCCAGCGGTGCAGCGCGGCCCTGCCCCGCTAGGGGGAGTGCTGGGGTGTGACTGCTGCAGCCGCTGCAAGTGATGCTCTTGGCAGTAAGTCAGAGCCCAGAGGCTGGCAGGGCAGAGGGCCACTGACACAGCGGCTGCCAAGAGATGATGGGAGATTGTGAGGCCCTGCTGGGAAAGGGTTTACCGGGGCTTAAAGTTGGGGGAGGTGATAAATGATAACTGACTGAAGCAGCCCCCAAGCCCTGAGGTTTGCTGCAAACCCTTGTTAGGTCATAGGCAAAGGAAAGGCTCCAAAACATCCCCCGAGCCAGCCCAAGCCATGAGCCCTACCCGGCATGCAGGTGAGCCCCATGTTTCTTCTGCCTAGCAGCACCAGGGGTCCAGGCCTGGAGGGAAGCGCTGTTCTGCATGCTACAGAGAGGGCTGCCTCCAGTGAGGTGCTGTAGCATGCCCCGCACCCAGAAAGCAGGCTGCCTGGCTAGCCCTACGCAGCTGGTGCGAAGCTGGCTGGCTGCCTGCCAGAGCAGCACATTCCCCACCCCACTGCACACATCCTTGGCTCTCGGTACCTGGGCTGCCCCTGAACACAGCAGGAGATGGGTGTGAAAAACTTCTCTCCTGGCTCCTGATTGGGAGCAGCTCCTGCCTTCCCGAGGCAGGGAAATGCTTACATGGCCCCAGTCCACTGCCCTGTGCTGCTCCCCAGCCTCCCCTACCAGCTGCCTGAGTAGGTGATAGGCATGCAGCTGTGCTGGGTGAGCCATGAGGAACTGACCCACAACTGAGGTAATGCCTTTCTCTTCCCCTAGCACAGCCAGCAGAGCCTGGATACCTGTGGGAGAAATCAGCCCTTGATCATGCAGTAAAGTGAGGCAGGGTGAGGACAGGCTAGGCATTCAGGTAGCTAGCCTCGCCATAGGTTAGTTAGCTCATCTTAAAACCTCCCCATCAGCTGCTGTATCAGCCCATGAAAACCAGGGGTGGAAATGACCACAAAAGCCTTCTCTGGGCCCAGAAAACAAACATTTCACACAAAATTTCCTGGAGACCGAGAGATTGTACTGTGTCCCCTTGTTTGTGGTCTCCCTTGCCATACAAGCTTGCAGAGTCCAGTGACATCATAGTCTCTTCTAAGTGACCAGCTGGTGCAAGGTCTGGGGGATGCTATACTACATGGTTTCCCAGACTGGGGGGCATGCCCCCCCATCGTTCTCCCCACCCAAATGAAGAGACGGCCTTTGCTTCTGGCTCTCAGCCCCTGCCATTTTATGCAGATGATCTGGCACAGCCGCTGTAAGAACCAGGGAACTGGCGAAGACCCCCATGGAGCTAGCAGCCTCCTGCAAAGGCGATTGAATGTGGGTTGGAACAGGGGGCGGCGGTGGAGAAGGAGAATGGGGTTAGATGGGGGGTTGGGGACAGGGATGGGGTAAGAGCAGGGGCTAGTGGTGCCTGGCTTTGTGGGAGAGGAGGGGCTCAGGTGGGTGGCTCGTGGGGCTTGGGTGGCTCGGGCTGGTAGATGGGTGGCTGGCTCTGGCACCACAGGGCAGTGTGGGATGGTGAGCAGGCAGCTGGCCCCAGCAGTGCGGGACTCGGGCAAGCAGTTCTGTCAGTGTAGGTCTCAGGTGGGCGGGTGCCCGGCGCAGGCAGCTCTGGCGGCTGGCTAGCTGGGACTGCACCAGGCACCCACAAGGGACCAAGAAAAACTACTTGTGTTTATTTTTAATTTTAAATAATATTTTTATATCACGTTTGTGTTTATTTTAAATCACAAGTTGAATTTTTTGTTAAAAGGGTTGGACGATGGTGAAGAAGAAGTCGGGGGGTATGAGGGTTTCTCACAAATCGAAAGGGTGTGATGCCAAAAAGTTTGGGATCCACTGCTGTAGTGTGTCGCAGAGTAGATTATTCCTCAGCACCCCAGTTATGCTGGGCTCTATAGAGACAGGCTCACAGATACTGTCCCAGCCCTCCCAGGCAGGGTTACTGTAAAGGCTGCACAGCTCTGCAGCTGGGGTGCAGAGGGAAGTGTTTTCACAGAAGTGGCAGCACTTAAGGGACAAATCGTGAAAATGTTGGGTGAATTCACACACTAATTTTTCCCAGCCCTGAAGGTGTCCCGCTCAGCTTGGCTTTGTGTGAACTGTGAGCAGTCGTGTCCCTGACTGCAGGAGAGGCTGCCAGCGCTAGTTTTCATCACAAGCACGCCTAGAATCTTAGACCTCGCTGCAACATTCAAATCACGGGACGGGTGATATTGATTTGTTATCTAAGTCATCAAATCAGGACTTGGAAACTGTGCCACGTGACTTAGGTAGCTAAGCAACACCTGCAGTCAGTCAGAAGCCGTGCATGTGCTGTTCCCAACCAGCCATAGAACACGGTCCCCATACTGGGCAGAGTCACAAACAGCCCTGCCTGGGGTTTGGTTTTGTTACAAGAGAGAAGATATTAACAAAGTCCCACTCCTGCTTTCTCCCTAGGCTGGGCTGCTGCTAGGTTCCTCCTCAAGAATGCCCAACCCATCCATTAAACCCTCTTTGCCTCTCCAGAGAGCTGTTCCGAGCTCCTTTATTAGCCCAGGCCAGCTGAGCCCTTAGCTGGCTGTCAGCCCAGGTGGGACGCGTCCCACAATTCAGCTGTCTCGTTTGGCAGTGTGCTGGAGGCCCTGCCCTAGGTCTGAGGAGACTCTCGCCACTCCGCCTTGGCTATGTATAAAGTGTTCCCACACATGTGGCCACGGCCGTGGGCTCTTTGCGCTGCGTTCCGCTTCTGTGAACCGGTCATGGTACGATGACTGGGCCCTGCCTGGTGCAGAGTGGTGGGAGGGATGCTGTGAGCTCAGGGTGGGGTATTGTGTCAGGCAGGGGCAGTGCTATGGGGGCGTGGGGCTCTGTGGCTGCTGGGGGATGTCACCTATAGGGGGAGAAGTTTGTGTCCCCTAGGCGGGGAGGGGGGAAAGCGTGGTGGGGGGTCATGCCAGGGTAGTGCTGGGATTGCTGTCAGCGCACGGCCCAGCCCAGCACTCAGGGGGAAGGGCTGCTCCTCTCTCCTTGTTCTGTGCATGGCAGTAGGGGGGCAAGTGGCCAGCACTGCCCCGGCAGGGGACTCTAGGCCGTCACTGCCCCACCAGCCTGGCTCAGAGCCTGCAGGGCCCACTCCGTGGCAAGGAGCTGCTGGCTGTTGCTGTCAACCCTGCTCTCTGCAGCCCCTGGCACTTAGAACTAGCTGGGAAAACGTGTTTGCAGCCCAGGCCAGAGAGAGGAGCTGACTTGGTCCCTCTCCCGCCTGCCCCAGAGCTGGGGCTCGTCTTGCGGTGCTGCTTGCGGGGCGCTCTGGCTCTGCTGTGGCCCACAAAGGTCTCTGAGTTCAGACCGAGTGCCTGGGGCCTCCCTGCAATGCTGGGGGTGGCTTTGCTCCCTGGAACTGCACAGGGCAGGCAATGGCAGCAACAGCTCTTCCTACTCTGGCCCTGGGATCTTCCCCCTCCTGCGGCTGGTACAGGACTGGCAGCTGCCCCCAGCCAGCTGGTGCTGCATTCACTCCTTTGCCCAGCCTCTGGGTAGGAGAGGGCGAGTGACACTGTCTGGGGGGGCCGGGCCGGCATCCCAGCGTCTTATTACAGAACTGGCACAATGACTCACTAAGTGTTGCTATGGTTGTAGCCCCCCCACCACTGCTGATCTCAGGCCCCCTTTGTGCAGGGCTCTGCCTGTCGGAAGAGACTGAGTGCGTGAGCCAGTGGGGCAGGCCAGAGGCAGGGCAGGGCAGGGCAGGGCCAGGACCTGCCCATGGTCACCCAGCAAGAGTGTGGCAGAGCAGAGGAAATAACCCAGGTCTCTCGTGACCCAGGCGGCTTGTTCTGTGAGAGGTCAAGTGGGCCCATTGGATAGCCTCTAACCAAGTACAAAACCATGTTCAGCCCCCCCTCTTCCCACAGGGTTTTCTGAAGTCGCTGTCACAGCTTCAACCCAGGGAGCGGAGAGTGAGGAGAACCTGGACAGAACTGCCCAACACTTTGTTCCCGAGTTATTCAGAAGAACAACACTTAGCACTGGTAGAGCTCAGACCCACAGCCCCTCACTACCCACAGACAGAGAGGCAATGACCTCCA
The DNA here is from genome assembly GCF_033958435.1 of Carettochelys insculpta. NCBI lineage: Eukaryota > Metazoa > Chordata > Testudines > Carettochelyidae > Carettochelys > Carettochelys insculpta. Next base: position 37,747,723 of record NC_134152.1, read on the forward strand.
GAAAGGGAAACTGAGGCACAGAATCAGTCAGTGACATGTCTAAGGTCACACTTTGGAGGAGGGTGTACAATACAGACCAGTGGTTCACTGCAGAGCCCCCTGGGGAGGTGGCAGACCTTTGATGTCCTTTGATCAGCTAGCACTGCTCGCCAGGGGTCCCTGGGCCACAGAATAGTGAATCACCTCTCAGGTAGCACGTGTTCCTTCAGCCAGGTCACTGGCAAAACTCATCTGCACTGTGAGCAGCTGGGTGGCAGACTGAACCCTGGGTAAGCTGCAGTCTGCTGGCTGCCAGGGGTGGGGAAAGCCCCTTCCTCTGGGGTGCATAGTGACTGGCTGCCATCCAATTGGAGCAATTAAAGATGGGAAAGAGACATTAGGGTATCCAGTTCTCCTTCTCCAGCTGAGATGTCTTCCCTGCCCCTACCCTGCAGTGGTGCTGGTCATAGAACCAGCCAGGCTCCAGACCTTTTAGGCTGCCTTGCTTAGCGAGCTGGCACCAGCTCCGCACCGCTCAGGGAAACTGACTCAGCACCATTGGCCCTGTTGAAGACAATGGAAGTTTTGCTGTGGGCTTCAATGAGGCTAAAATGTCAGCCCTTTAATTGTCATAGATTTAAGGTCAGCGATGCTGATTTATGCCAGCTGAGGAGCCGGCCCATTAGATCTGCTCTCTGCTTGCCGTGTAACCTGGTGTGAGTAACATGAGGCCAGCACTTCACAAATAACCTGTGCATATTGGCTGCAAGTGAATTTCAAACTCCATAGTCATGTGTGCTCAGCTGAACTTGATTTGCACTCATCCAGCCAGGCCCCATAAAAACGGGGTCTGTGCCCTTGCTTCGTGCCATAAACCTGACACCAATCGTGTCTCCACACTATGAGATAAAGAGTTCTTGGAGAAACCAGCTCACAAGTGGTGACCTGGGAATCACGTGGGTCTCTCCCACAAAAGCTTATCACCTGCTAAACTATCTTGTTAGTCTTTAAAGTGCTACAGGAGTGCTGCTTTGTTTGTTTTAATTAAGTCCATGGAAATCACAAAGCCTTTGCCAACAGGAAAAAGGCAAGGTTGGTAATTGGTTTTCTGTAAACTATTCATTCAGCTTTCTTTATAACCATTTATTAGACTAGGTGAGAAAATATGCAGAACTTGACTCCAGGGCTATGGTGAGATTACAGTGATTTGTTGACAGAAGTTTTCATCAGAAGGTATCTTCCAACAAACCTAATCGCAGCCAAATTGCCAAGCATGTCGCAAGAACCATCTGCTCTGCCGACAGAGAGCAGCTGGACAGCACAGCTGCTCTTTCAACAAAACAGCCAACTGCAAGCACAGCAGACAGGGCTGCTCGGCATCTGGGAAGTCCCATCTGTCAACAGAGAGCCCCTGGGAACGTCAAGACCGGCTTTCTGTCGACAGGTCTCTGGCAACAGAGTCGTTCTGCTTCATGGGGGAGCAGGATAAGACTGTTGACAAAAATGCCGTGTTCTGTTGATTTACTTTTGACAGAACACCTTGGGGAATCTGGACAGTCCACGGGGTTTTGTTGGCAAAATGCCAGTTTTGTCAGCAAAACCCTCTAGTGTAGACATAGCCCAGCTGTAAAGAAAAGGAATTGTTCAGCCTGTTTGAGCTTTATTAGAATAAGGTTCTGACGAAACCATGTTAGCGCACGACTGGTTTCACTCTTATTGGAACTCATCAGATGTGTGTAGACTGCTGTCGACAGCATGATTCAAACTTGGGCCACCGTCGTCATTGTCAAGGATGATACCATATCTCTGGGGGTTCACAGTGTTGGTTGTGGGAAAGGAGTATATGTAGATCAGTTGGGTTGATCGCTTTCCCAGATAATTGGACCAACAACTGTTGGCCACATGTGCTACATTCACAAGCAAGTGAACCGTAAGTACGCCCCAATCGGGGATGACCATATTTATTAGAATAAGGTTCCGATGAAAACACATTAGCACGTGTTTGAGTTTGGTGTTTGAGTTTTGTCTTTATCTGGCTGTGCACGGTTGTCCCTGTAAAATGTATCAGATTTTAGGTTGCTAAGTGTTTTGTTTTGTTTTTTTTAATTCTAGTTTTTCACATGATTAATTTAACGTTTTGTTACAATTTACATTACAGTTGTGATACAGGCCAATATTTTAAAGTATCTATGGATTTGGATAAAGTGCTGCATAGCTAGTGTTGCTAAAGTTTTTTATTAATTTTTACAGCAACTAAATTGATATTTTTTTCTTAGATTACCGTGAAAAACAATCAGGCAAATAAACAAAACCAAAACCCCCACCAAACTCACAGCCCCATTCATGCCACACTCTCTGAGATAGGAAAATTTGCCTTCTCTGTACAGTTGCATTTGCTTATCCTACTGACAGAGACCAAAAACTACAAGATCTTTACCAAATATTCATAAATCTGAATTACCCACCAGGAGAAATAAAAAACAAATCGACAGGGCCAGACAAATACCCAGAGACCAGCTACTCCAAGATAGGCCCAAAAAAGCCAAGAACAGAACACCACTGGTCATCACTTACAGCCCCCAACTCAAACCACTGCAACGAATTATTAAAAGACCTACAACCTATCCTTAATCAGGATGCCACACTCCAGAAGGCCCTAGGTGACAGGCCTGTTCTCTCCTACAGACAGCCTCCCAACCTTATGAGGATTCTCACAAACAACCACAGTCTATACCTCAGGAACACCAGTCCTGGGACTTTTCCTTGCAACAAAGACCACTGCCAGCTTTGTCCACATATCTTTTCTGGAGATACCATCACTGGACCTAACTAGGTTATTCACAGAATCACAGGCACATTCTCATGTTCTTCAACAAACATTATATATGCCATCATGTGCCAACAATGCCCAGGTGCTTTGTATATTGGACAGACTTCACACTCTCTTAGACAAAGAGTTAATGAGCGCAAAACAGACATAAAAACACTCCAGATCCACAAACCTGTTAGCCAGCATTTTAATGGATTGGGCCGTTATGTTAATGACTGAAGAGTTTGCGTGTTACTGAAGACAAATTTTCACAACACCCTTCAAAGAGAGGCTGCTGAACTCTCTTTCGTAGTCAACTTGAACACAATAACGTGGTTTGAACCAAGATTGTAATTTTCTGGGTCACTATAGGGGCTTATTTGCATACTTGGCTTAATCTAATTCTTGACTCCCCCTCACCCCTTTTGCCCCTCTACTTTCTGATTTGCTCACCTTGATAATTTTTTTTCTGATATGTCCGCCTTGATTACTGTTTGTGGTTCTCTGTGCCTTAAATATTGAGTCTGTTCTGGTATGGCTATGGTCTGAAGAAGTGGGTCTGTCCCATGAAAGCTCACCTAATAAATTGTTTTCTTAGTCTTTAAAGTGCTACTTGACTGCTTTTTTGTTTCATATCTAATGTGGGCTAGTCTGTAATTTCTGTAAGGGTGCATTTTGTGCTGCTGTTTTCAAAGCTCCTATTTTTACTGTATCTATTTCCTATTATCCAAATCAAACCCACCAGGGACTGTGGCTCAAATTATGTGTAAATTTAATCTGATAGGAACATATTTTCTGAAGATAATACCACTCTCTTATCTCTGATGATAATATGTTGTCTCTCCAGTTTGTATGCCCTCCGTACAATGTGCTCTTGTAGCTGAAATGTGTATGTATCTGTCTTTCCTTTCTATCTGAAAAATATATTACACATGTGAGAGCAGAATAAAAAAATAAAGTACTCATATTTCCTGAAATGCATTTAATATTTTAAATAGCTGCAGCTGCATTTCACGTTCTGCTGATGCTAGACAGGAAAAGGAATGTTAGCAGGCAGTAGGACTTCTTATCTGTCACTTTTAAGATTTTAACACTGTTTGATTTAAATACATTAATTACACTATTATTTAAACGGTCTGGGAGAGTTCAGATTTAAACATTCAAATATATCTGCTTGTTGCTGTGCTAAAGCTGTTCAATTATGATTTCCCCCCCATCTTCAATATGCATGTATAACTTATCTACACAGAGCTAAATAAAAAGTAATTTTTGCATCTTGACATATTAGCTTGGTGTTTCCTTACAAGTGGTATTTATAGGAGTTTGTTTGGATATCATTTCTCTTATTTAGCTTCCGAGGTATATAATCTTGAAGTCAATTTCAATTAAAATCAAAATATTGCGCTAATCCCACTCTTAGTATGATCCATGTAGACTCTGCTAGAAATTGATAAATCACAAAGTTAAGCAACTCAAAAGCAGGCATAGTTATTTTTCGCTTTAAAGAGTCATTTGTCTATTTTCATTCATGTGCAAAAAATAACAGGCTTAGTTGGTGCAAAATTCAGTTATTTTTGGTTAAATGTTTGACCAAACCCAAGCACTTCTAGAGCATCACCGCTGTGTTCAGTCTCTGCATGCCAAACGGCTTCCTTCCTAGAAAGTGTAATCGCATTGACTGTCATTTCTTCTGCCTTAAAAACCACACAAACCCCAAACAGTTTCTCGTTGCATTAAATCTCAGCAGCTTCTGTTCACTGGCCTATGCTCTGAAAAACAAACCCTAAAAACCCAAATTTCTGAAGATTTTTAATCCTGTCATTTCAATGGCAAAAATCTCTCTCTGGTGCTCTTGCCCATTCTCAATAATGTTAGTTATTTCTGTCCGGCCGCACCTACAAAATACCTTTCCAGTTCTCTCTGCTGGTGGTGGTGACTCTGGGTTCAGTCCAATTTTGTTTGTATTTATTTCAAATATTTTTTCTTAATTGCTGCTCAATGGAAAAAAAGCGGATCGTTGCCATAGTTTTAGTAATAAAAAAGTTCTAATCCAATGCTACTTCAAAAAAAAAAAAGAACAAAAACAGAAACAAAAAACTCAGCCACTGCACGCCGACATTTTAAATCCGCCTCTACTGTTTGTTTCCTTCCGCCATGATAAGTTTCTCCTTCCTTGAGTATGTGGTGTGTACTGGGATGCGAAAGGCTTGAGATGTCAGATGCCTCTCCTCATTCTTCAGGCTGCAAGCTTCCAGGTAAAATATGTTCCAGCTACTTGGGGCTGGATTTTTGCTCGTGTATTTGTGCAGCTTCTTCCTAGCCATTTTTCCCCTGGTGTGTGCAGCAATTGTTCCATACGTTTGCATGAAGTGTGAATTGGCGCCGTCGGAGCTAAGGTGGGTGCGCGCAGGGGAATAAAAATGCCCGTGTGCCAAGAGTACAGATGCTGCGTGAACTGTGAAGCCCTTGTAGACAGTCCCAGCTCGGCAGTGGGCAGGGAAGTGGCAGCCTTCCAAAGCCATCCCAGCTTTTATTCAGAGTCTGTAGAACAACTACCTAACGTCTCGCTGGGCAGCACCATGCAGATCTGGACTGGGGGAGAAGTTGAAGGGGGTAGGAAAGCACAACTTGGAAAATGGGGCTCTCAGCAGTATTTGGGTTTTGGGGGTTTTATGCAGGGGGGAGTTGAGTAGAAGCTGCCCTTTCTGGGTGCAGATTTCCACTGTAAGTCTGCTGACGTCACTGCCACTCACAATGGGCTGAATCTATTTTGCAGTGTGTCGTTGCAGAGCATTTACTGCGGAGTCTGTGACCTGGTTTCCTTCCCTCCCGCTGCAAGGAGTTCTCTCATAAATTCCAAGTTCTGATCCAGCCCCGCTCCCAGGGACAGGGCTGCTGTGACAGCCCCAGGTTGTCCTCAGTTTCAGATCCCCTTTTGCATCCTCCCAAATCCCTCTCTTCGTCTTTGAATGGAAATGCCGCTGCGAAGTCGATCAGTGCCCGCTCATTTGAGAGGTAAACGAGAGTTGAATAATTAGGAATGATGCATTCGGTGGCAAAATTCCTCTGCTTGAATTTATAGCAATTCCACCGTTGCGCGTTGCATCTGGGCCAGGCATTAGTTGTGAGCAGTGGTGCTGAGATGCAGCACAAAGGGACAGGGAGACAGAAAGCAGAAGCTCCAGACACTTGGGCATCTTTTCTGGCACAAGCTCTTTCCCTTTCCATAACCTTCCTTATTCGGGGGGTGGGAGGGGCGCTGGCACGGGATTAGTCATTTGCAGGCAGTTTGTTTTTCCATCAATGTTTTGTGTGTGTGTGTGCGTGTGCGTGTGTGTGTGTCCAGGCTTTTGTCGCCCTTTTGTGCATGAAATGGTTGTTTGGCAGCAAGGCTCCTTGCCAAGTCTGCCTAATTAAGATTAAGCATATGCAGATTTGCCTTGTTTTCAGCCTAATGACAGCTGCAAACAATTATTTGTCATGCTTGCTGATTGTTGATTGGTAAAGGGAAGGCCATGAGAGAATTGTGTGTGTTATTTCTTTGTACTGCGGCTCTCCCGGTTGCACGGCCAGGCGCGGATGTGTGTGCAGGAGGAGTCTAGTTTCTGTAGATTCTGCCTCTGCCCTTGACAGTATGTGGTCCTAGGAGCTGAGGTGCCACATTAGGTGGTCTGAAAGGAGCTACGATACCTAAGTTTGGCATTATTTGTGCAGCTCTGGCTGCATAGGGGGATTTTGACTGATTTTTTTTCCACCCTGTGATCAAGGCAGATGCATCTCAATATTGGTCACTGCAAGATAATAAAGTTGTTTTCAAATGTATCTGACATATTTGGCTTTCAAGTCAGGCACCTGCCCCAGTTGTCTGCCAACAGAGAACCAAGGCACAGGCTAGCCGTGTTCGGATGCTGTAGTTCTGTGCTGACAGCTTTTAGCCTCACAACAGAGAGCAAGTACCTCTCAGTAAGCACCTTGGCATCTCTCCAAAAAGCCTGGACTGCTTTAGGACATTCTCATCCAGAGCCGGAGGTTTTATTTTATTGTTATGCTGATGAAAGGAAAGAACCCTTTAGACAAAGAACGTCTGAGAAAACGACATACGCTGTGCCGCAAATGAAAACACTCAGCATTGTTTTAAGGCTGGCATGGAAATGGGGACTCAGTGAGAACAACAGTGTCTGCAGGGATGGTTACATTTTAGTCTAAAAAAATCCCTCTCAAGTGCAGGTCTCCTGGTTTTGCACTTTCCTTGAGATGTTCTGCCTGTTCTTGTTTGTAGCTGCTCACAGCTCTGAGGGTTTGGTTGAAAACAGGAGATACAGAAGTCAGCCTTCAGATATCAGACATTTCTCACAGGGTATTGTGCGTCTCTTGCAGATGTTTTCAGTCCGGATGCCATTTAAAATACATCTGGGGAGATGGAAACATTCAGAGGAAAAAAATTTGAAAATTCTACCTCCAAGATAACTCCTTGGTTGCTGCCACATGCCCCAGGGGTGTGGGATCAAGGAATCCCAACCACTTCTGAAAACCAAAAGGAAAGTTAATTGCTTGCTGGTTTTCATTTGGATTTTATAGCTCCAGAGATTCCTGGTGCTCTGCAGTTGTTAAAATTCCAGTATTCAGAGACCTTGTGGGTTCTGACAAGCATGGCCTGCCAGGGCCTGCCCATGGCTTCTAATGCTTTGGTCCGTGATAGCTTCATATATTCACGTATTTGAGACTATTGTGATGCTTGCAGTGCAATCCATATGCTGGTATGACAACTTGCCAGTAGTGATTTTGCACACTGCTGTCCTGGTAATAAGTCACACAAAGAAGAGCTTGCTTGCTTAGTTTCAGGTTTTAATTTGTTCTCACAGGCTTTGAGATTGCAAGCACAAAGGGAATGTGTGTATCCTCTTCCCCAAACTCTCCTGTGGTTGTTCTGGAGGTGGAACTCAATCCAATGGTCATTACCACTGCCAGGCTCAGTAGTTCTGAATGACAGAAGTTTTGGGCAATCCGCAGGTAACAGCACATCCCCTTCACAGTTCGGTCTTGAAAATCCATTTCCAAAGCCTTTGGTCTCTGTGCTCCTAATCCTGGCTGTTTCCAGGCACTCAGAGCAAATTGCCAACTTGCTGGGAGGTGCAGGATAATTAGAGTTCACATGTTGCAGGGCTCAAAGCTACATAGTGGAAACAAATGGTGAAAGGGCAGCTGCAGAGAGAGAGCGATCCACAGGGCAGATGGCACCAAGATTTCCTGCAAAGACCAATTGAGATCCTGACAAGCCCAAAATTATTTGTGATCAGTAGTTAGGTCTCAGGTGTCACTTTTCCTGGGATCCTACTGCAGCTAGCCACAGTTTGTGAGCAACAGGTGCTGGTAACACAGACAGACAAGCACCAGGATTCTGCGGCTTCTCCCAAATCAAGCTGGGCTCCCTATCTCTGGGCACTGCCTGAGCTTTCCTCAGGGAAAGAAAATGAAGTGACAGGAGCTGCTCGTGCAGGATGTAGTGTGCTGCAAGGTTATAGGAACCCTGGTGCTGCCCAAACCCTGTGTAGAATTATTTCTGCTTCTGGAGCAGCTGTGTCTGGGGAGGGTGCCTTGTGCACAGCTTGGAGTGGAGCTGGCAGCAGCAGGGTGTGCAGGGAGAGCTCCAGGGTGGGACTTTAAGAATAGCATTGCTGGCGGGAGTTCCAGATCCAACTCCAAGCTCTGGAGCGGTGCTGAGAAGGACAAGAGGTGGGACTTGGTGGACGAGGACAGGAAGATGCCCAGGCATGATGGGAAGGTGTTAGGAGACAGAAGGCCCCGGGGGAGGAGACAAAAGGAACAGGCTGGAAGAAGGTCCTTGAAGAAGGAAGCAGAGTGCTAGGTGGGGCCTGAATTGCATCAGGCCACGAGAACCTTGCAAGTCTATGGGAAAATTCCTAGTGTACAAGTTAACCCTCCCATGATTGGCTGCCTTCCCTATTGTCCCACCTCTTGCAGAAGGCAGCCAACCAGAGCTGCTGTTGGTGGGAAGGGACAGCCTGGCCCCACACAAGCTGCTGCCCCCAGTCTCAGTGCAGAACTCTGCTGCTGAGGGGCAGGGGCCAGGAGAGACAGCAGCCGGCGCACACCTGCCAGCAAGGGTAGGGTACTGTAAGCAGGGGCTCATGCCGCTGCTCAGGAGAGAGGTAGATGCCTCCCCGCTGGGTAGCAGAGCACCCGCAGCTGGGGCTGTATTTCTGTTGCTAGCATGCTTGCCTTGGTGCACATGGATGGAAAAATTCCTCGCCTGTATGAAAACCATCAGAGGGACCGTTGCCTTACGGGGCTGCTTACGGGTGTTGTAGGATTTACTGGGGAGAGGTGTACGTGGTGGTGTTTAAAGGCACTGGGGGGTGTTTGGAGCAGAGCAGAATTTATTGGTGGAGTTTGTGTGACAGGTTTACTTATGGGGCCATGGGGGGCATCACTGAATGATCTGGGCTGTGGGGGGATGTTGTAGAGCTATTTGGGGGGCCCTGGGTGTGCTATAGAGGGGACCATGTTGGGGGGGGCATGTGCAAGGATAAACACCTTTTGGGGTGAAAAGTGACCCCGTACTTGTGAGAGTTGGAGCCAGGCTGTCTTACACACACACCTTCATACGAGGGGCATGTGGCCATGCTCCACATGCACTCGCCAGCCACACCATCCATGGTGGTATCAATGCCTGTGGGTGGAGATCCTGTATGATGCAATGACACTTCCCAGGTGTTCCAGCATTCACCTGCTGCATCCTCGGAGGGCACTAAGCCAGGCACTGCGGCAGTGACACCCTGATACACTTTGCTGAGCAACTTTCCTTCCCGCTGACTGGCCGTATGTGACCCCTTGGTGCTGCCCCGCCAGGCACACATGGATGGCTCTCCCTGCTCCTCCCATGCGCCCTTCCCCCCATGCCAGGCTGGGGCCAGCGCCTCTGGGGTGCAGTTGGGTTCTTTTCCCTTGCAGGGCCCTGAAGCTGCACTCAGGATTTGCAGCCAGGGAGCAATGCTTTTGTTACAGATGTTTGAGACCGAGGTGAAACAATCGTAGATGGTGTTGGAATTCTCTGGCAAAGCCACACGCTGCCGGGGAGCGACCTGGAGTGTTGTCCTGGGAGAGCTCCAGTTTCACATGGGCTTATCCTTTGCCCTCTGCTCTCACAATGAGCTTTCCAGTTAGTTCTTTCCACTAAAAGGAAGGGAAGGGAGGGGGCACTCCTATTGTGCCGTGGTTGTACACCCCACCTGAGCATCAGAGCTTTCTGCAAGCTCTAGTTATGCCAGCAGCTCCTGTCCCATAGCCAGCCATCATCAGCGGGGCAGGATTGAGATGAGCTGGGGCCAGTGGCACACCACAGAAGAGGTGGGAAGGTGAGTTGGGCATGCTGCATGCTTCCCTTTCTGCCACACACACTGCAGACTGCTAGGTGGAGGTTAAGTGGCAGGGCTAGAGCAGGGGTTCTTGGAGAGTTAGCTACCATTGAAATGCATGGGGGGGAGTTTTCCCTTCCTCAGCTATTGTTCCAGGTTTTCTGCAAACCCAGGCAGCCATCACTGCGTGTGTTACGCTGTGGTAACTTTTCTGTGCTTGTCTTCTCAACCAAGAGGGCCAGACACGTACTCTTCTCTTAAATGAAGGCAGCATTTCTCATGGAACCACAGGGGTCCAGGAACTGGGGTTTATTCTGACCTGAATGTTAGCTCTAATTTACAGAGAAAAAAAATCTGCGGTTCAAGAAGATTGATTTACCCCTGGTCATACAGCAATTTTGTGTCACATCTACATCTACAGTCCAGAGCCCCTACCTGCCAGGGTCATCCCTAACCCAGGAGGTCATGCTGCCTTCCTGGCCGGAACGTAGGCACTGCTCCCTAAGGTCAGAGCTCTGGGCTGCCTGTTATCGATGGCTGCTTCCAACGAAGGCAGAATGCGCCCAAGGAGCCTGGTGGTTGTATCACATGGGAGGGTAGTTCCTAGCGACCCTGCCTGCTTGCAGTCAGTGTCCACCCTGAACTGTCTGTTGTCTGAGCTGCAGAGCTACAAGTGTTAGCACTGCCCCCAGAATGACTCCGCCAACTTAAAATTTAGGCACATTTTTCTGGCCTCTGGCTGTACACGCTGCACTTTGGACAGCGCACTGTTTGCACTCGGCATCATTTACCCAACTAGTCCGATGCTTCTGAGGCTGTATTTGGAAAGTTCCTATTTTTACTTGGATTTACGTTAATAATTATTTGCTTTGACTGAAGAAACTGTTATGTTTAAATGACACATTTTTTGCCAAAAGGCTGTCACAGCAAAGCTCCTTTCCCTCCAGGAACCTCCAGGCGTGGGCTGCCTTCCAAACCCTTCACCCGTCTCGTTCTCTTGGCTTTCCATCCCCATCTCTTATTTCTGCTCTTTCCTTCCAGTGATGTGATTGGAGGATGAAGGGTGGTCACAGGATCTGAGGAGAAATACCTGGAGGAGGGTGATTTATCATCAGATCAGACAGGAGGGCGGGGCAGTTGATAGAGGAGATAAAATAAGAGGTTTTCACTGCCACAGGGTTACCCTTTGCTCTTTGTGTTTAAGTTTAGCAGCGCTGAGGGTCTCCCCCCAGTATGGAGTAGGCTCTTTTGGTTTCTTACTGTTCGTAACACTAAAGACACCTCTGCCAGGTAAGGCAATAGCAGTGCACAGATTAGGGTTACTTACAGAGTCTATCTACAAACATAGGAAAGAAAAGTTGGCATAAACATGAACAACAAAGAAAACATTTGAAAGAAGGATAGAGGGAAAATGCTCCATTTTGTAGATGCCTATTTACTGTTTCAAGCTGCTGAATATTCCACGCAAGTCACCCGTGCCCTATACTCGGCGTAATTGCTGTTATTGCCAGGTAAGTATCGGCGATGTCGGTGCAAGCACTGCACACCCACTGCTGCCGTACTCCACGTTGTTCAAAAGGCAATTAGAGAGGAAGGAGCAATAACTGGGGTTGGAGGTTGTCACTTTCCAGACAGTCTCCTTGTGCAGAGGCTCCCCTCAGGGAACTATCTCTCCCGGAAACGTTCCAAGGGTTTGTCAGTGTGACAACGTGAGGATCGTGGGGATTTTGTTCCCCTTGTTATGTTTCCTACTGTCCTGTAGTAATCCTGTGTGTGTGCCTCAGTTTCCCTAGGCACTTCACCCATACCTACTTGGTGATGGGTATTTTGGGTGTGATCACTTCCCACACATACATAATGGCCATGCCCTTCGTCACCTGGCAGGTGGGGTGGCCGGGTGACACCCTTTGCTCTGGAAGCAAGACAAAGGCTGGTGGTTTGGTTTTGAACCGGGCTGCTGAAAGAGGACTTCCCTCTTTTTTGCCTCTGGAAACCATGTGTTTGCCACAAGGCCCAACTTGACATCTGACAAAGGGGTTCCAGTGTCTTCTCTTCCTCCTTTCCCCCTGCAGAGCCTCCAGGAGGTTTTCAGTCTACACTCAAAATCCAAGTAGTAATGGCGTTCACCAGGAGCACCGCTTCCAGCCAACTTCTGTAATGTACTTTTTGCTAACTCTAGAATCGTAATGAAAAGTGCCCTTGTTAAAATGTTCTTGCAGCATGTTCAAGTGATTTTTATTCTCCGTATTGTCACTTTTCTGTCATTTGGTCTCTATATTTGGTATGTCTTTAATAACTAGTGGCAGATTTTGTACTTATGTTGCAATTATCAAAATGCCTTTGGGACATGTTCTGCCAGATGATTGAATTTCCTTGGTAGAGGAAGGCACTGCTATTGTTAGTGAATGCAGCTGGACCCCAGAATGTTTTGGTGTCAGGTTAAGATAGATGAAGCTTCTTCCCTTTGAAAAAAAAAAACGAATAAAAACAAAATATTTTGCTTTTGCTGTTCTCAGCAAGTGCCTTGCTAGAAACCAGTATTACAGAGGGGAAAGCATTATCGGTAATTAACTGGAGGTGTATTTTAATTATATCCCATGTTGCTTTCCGAGGTCTCAGTTAATCCGCCCTGTGGCAGACTCATAGGTGTAGCCACCAATCCACAGACAGGAATGTGCAGGGCTTGGAGGAGTCAATCCCAGAGTCAGGTGGAGAGGAAAGATGGGAAGGGCCTAGTGGATTGCTTAGTCTGGCTGCTGGGGGCAGGGCAACAGTCTTCTGTGCAGTGGTTTGAGCATTGGTCCCCTACACTGAGGGTTGTGAGCTGAATCCTTGAGGGGGCCATTTAGGGATCTGGGGCCAATAGATTTGAGGGAAAAAAGAAAAGGATGTTGCTTGGTCCTGGCAAGAGGCTGGGGACTGAACTTGATGACCTCCTGAGGTCCCTTCCAGCTGTATGAGAGTTGTGTGCATTGCATGCTTTGTGGTGCTTTGTCCATCCCAGCTTTAAAAGCCCCTGGGAAGACTGTTCTACAGCCTGCTAAGGTGGGTCCTGGGGAGTGGCTCCTGGTATTCAGCCTAAATTCTTGGGACATCTGGGGGGAAAACTGCAGTGTTCACCACGCAGTGTCTCAAAGCATCGTGGCTGGCCAAAGTAAAACAAAATGCAGCGCCTGCAGCGCTGGACAGCTACCTGAGCATTTGAATCACCTGAGGAAAAATCATGCCGAGCTCTCAGCAGTGGCATTTAGACGTCTCGGGGCTTACAGGTGGTGTTTGGGGACACCCGTGAAAAAGGTAGCAGAGCTCACGGTGCTGCCTAGAGTGAACACCTACCTGGGCATGAGGGGATGTCTCCCTGGAGGCCAATTAAGTTGCAATTACCTCAGCTGTACACATGGAGTCAGTTTCAACCTTGAGGCAGGGGGATGTCAGCAAAAGTCATTCATTTTTCTGGAGTTACTATTTTGACTTAAATGTCCTGTTATTGCAGAATATCCAGCTGTGCAGTGGGAACACAAGGGTTTTCTTTTTTCTGAAAAGGGGTTTTTCTGACCATGTAAACAAACCCAAAGTCACCCCTCATTATCTCAGGAGGGTGGGAGAGCCTTATCCAGCCTGGGATCATTTACATACCTTTTCTTAGCAACAGAGAGGGAGCCGTGCTAGTCTGTACACTATCAAAACAAAAAGCAGTCAAGTAGCACTTTAAAGACTAGCAAGATAATTTATTAGGTGAGCTTTCGTGGGACAGCCCCACTTCTTCAGAATGGGGCTTTAATACTGGACCCACAGACCCACTTCTTCAGAAGTGGGTCTGTCCCGTGAAAGCTCACCTAATAAATTATCGTGCTAGTCTTTAGAGTGCTGCTTGACTGCTTTTCTTAGCACTTCATTTAGCTCTGTGCTCTGCTGCTTGGTGGAATTTGGCTGCGCAGTTGCAAGAGCTGTCTCTTATTTTGCCAGGAGGCAGGAGGGGACTTTTCGTTTTATTCTAGGGCTCACAGTTCTGCACCTGGGAAGGGCATTTGGTTTCAGATTTGAGTGCTAAGAATGACATTCCCACCCCCTGACCTCTCTGTTTCCAGTATTAAAGCCCCATTTTTTGAGCAGCATGCCTGGCGCTGGTGAGACACTGGCCATTTGATCTTGACTGCCCCTGCAGTGCCTTCCTCTGGTTTCTCTTTTTGCAGGTACCCAACACAAAGTCTATAACAGTATGTTTAAACCCCACAGCATGATTCTGGGCTCTGGGGCGGGACGGGGGGCAAGTCTCTGGCTTCTCTGCAGTCGGACCCCCCCATGCCCTCTGCTCTGGGCAATGTGGCTCACAGGGCTGGAGCCCTGATATCCTGGCACTGGGAGAGGAGAGGAGAGGAGGGGGCAGAAGCCTGAGTTGCAGGGAGGTCCACAGTCCAGTTACGGAGGCTCAGCTGACTGGCCTGGAAACCGCAGCATCCTGACCATGGACTAAGCTGCCTCCTGGCCATGTGGTTTTAACTGTGCCCTTGGGGTAAAGGAGCGATCCAACTGTCCATCCCTCCACAGGACTGACTGGAGGAGATGCCAGCGTGCAGAGGTGCCGCCTCGGCATCCCGGAAGGAGCAGCTCTGCTTGCCGTGCTGCAGAAGCCAGTGTTAGAAAACAGGCTTTTTGTGAGATTGGGGGGAGTGGGAGCTCAGTGGTTAGAGCACTGGCCTCATAAACCCGGAGTTGTGAGCTCAGCCCTTGAGGGACTGGGGGGGGAGGGATAGTGACAGGTGCCAGGGACTTGGACTCGGTGACCTCTGAAGGTCCCTTTCAGCACTAAGATGTGTCTATCTCCTTGTTTCTGATGTGAGGTGACGAAGTGGGGCATGGGAGGACTTTATCCCCCTGGGTTGGTTGCATGCGTTCCCAACTGTCCTGTAGTAACCCCAGGTGGTGCCTCAGTTTCCCCAGGCACAGCAGCAGTGCATAGCGTCTCAGATGGTAGGATTAGTCAGTGATGGGAGTTTCAGTGTGATGACTTTTCACACACTGGCCTCCATGGTCCTCCATTGCCTTTGTAACCCAGGCAACCAGGTGACACCTGTCTTCCCCAGGCAACAGGAAAAAGGAGGGAGGAGGGGCCTGGCTTGTTTGAACTCCAAGTGGACTATGGAGTGGGGCAGTCTGGTCTGGCTGCAGAGGGAGGAAGGGGGGCCAGGGCCCAGCTCAGGGACCCCCTCTGGGCCCCTCTGCCCAAGATGGTTGGTACCAACGGCTCCTGGTTTCTGTGCTGACAAGTCTGTTCCACGCTGCATCCCTGTCACCTGCTAAACTCCTGTTCTCCCTGTGGAATGAGTCACTGCTGCCTGCGGGTGGGGGGCAGGACCTGGGGACTCCACTGACCCCCAGACCGGCCCCCCACTCCATGACATGTGCTCAGGGGTCACCTGCTGCCAGTGACGTGGTCAAACCTGGGCCCATCTGGCGTGCTGTGGCTGCAGTCAGTCGTGGAGGGCGGGGGTCAGGGTTTCCCCACATGGAGCCCTTCCCAGAGGAGGAGGCTTTGAAAGGGCTGCTGCCAAGCCCAGACTCAGCCGAACGGCAGCTCTCAGGTGTCTCTGCTCATCTCTCCAGCCTCCCGGGGGGCAGTCCGGAAGAGGGGATTCTGGGATCTGGTGAGACTCTGCTTGCATGTTATGTGTGGGCTGAGTGAGGGAGCCCCACAGGGGTGTGGTTGTGGGAAAGCCTCTACTGTGTAGGGGGGTGGCCAGATATCCCAAGTCCCTGAGTGCCCATCCAGCTGCTCAGTGGCACAGCAGGAAGTGTCCCTAAGGCTACGTCTACACGTGCAGCCAACATCAAAATAGTCTATTTCGATGAATAACGTCTACACGTCCTCCAGGGCCGGCAACGTCGATGTTCAACTTCGACGTTGCTCAGCCCAACATCGAAATAGGCGCAGCGAGGGAACGTCTACACGTCAAAGTAGCACACATCGAAATAGGGATGCCATGCACAGCTGCAGACAGGGTCACAGGGCGGACTCAACAGCAAGCCGCTCCCTTAAAGGGCCCCTCCCAGACACAGTTGCACTAAACAACACAAGATACACAGAGCTGACAACTGGTTGCAGACCCTGTGCCTGCAGCATAGATCCCCAGCTGCCACAGAAGCAGCCAGAAGCCCTGGGCTAAGGGCTGCTGCCCACGGTGACCATAGAGCCCCGCAGGGGCTGGAGAGAGAGCATCTCTCAACCCCCCAGCTGATGGCCGCCATGGAGGACCCAGCAATTTCGACGTTGCGGGACGCGGATCGTCTACACGGTCCCTACTTCGACGTTCAACGTCGAAGTAGGGCGCTATTCCTATCTCCTCATGAGGTTAGCGACTTCGACGTCTCGCCGCCTAACGTCGAAGTTAACTTCGAAATAGCGCCCGACGCGTGTAGACGTGACGGGCGCTATTTCGAAGTTGGTGCCGCTACTTCGAAGTAGCGTGCACATGTAGACACAGCTTAAATGAACTGGTCGGGTTTATTTTGCGACTCCCTCCCTGCAGCAGTGTTCCCCGTGCACTCAGCCAGCATTGGCTTGAGTGACTTCCCCCAGACTCCACAGAACCACTGCATCCCCTGGCAGCCCAGATGGCCTCCCCGAACCCCGGGCTCTGCAGCAGCCTGGAGCCCATGGCTGGCCCAAACCAGCTGCTGGGGAGAGTCACTAACCTGCCACAAGGCTGAGCATGGACGGACGGACGGATGGTCCCCACTGCTGCTCCCTCAGGGACAATAACCGTCCTCCTCCCAGCTCCCTCCAGCAAAGCCTGTCCGTGCCGGCCCTCTCACTGTCCTCGTCAGCTCCAGGGCATGTGGCTCCTCTACCTGAGTGGCGTGAGGCCCCGGCGTGGCTCAGGGGGCTGGTGTCAGCTTATAATCGTTGCCTTTTTCTGTCTTAGCCCCTGACGTCGGGATTTAAAGTGCCAAGAAAGAGAGAGGAAATCTCACACCCAAAGTGCCGCCCATAAGAGTGAGTATGACACTGGTCACCCTCCAAACCCTTGGAATTAGACTGTTTCGTTGGTTCCATCAGCCCAGCCCCTGAGCTCCAGCGGCCCCAGCCAGGGGAACACCACAAGAGCCCAGCACTTCTCTGGCGTGGTCTGAGCTGTCACCGGAACTCCAGCTTGAGTCTGCACTCTGGGGCAGGAGCTCCAGCAACCTGCACAACTCATATAGCAAATGTCAAATGGCAACATGGCCTTTCTGACCCTGAAACTGTATTGCCCGACAGCCTAAGGTAAAGGAGCACTGAGAACAAAGGGAACTTCCCCCGCAGTCGTCGCTGCTGTGATGTAGCTGTGCTAGTGCGACTCTGTAGCAAGGAGATGCTGCACTGGCCTGAAAACTGACGTGCACTTGGGGTTTGCACCTGTGTGGCTACATCAAAGGGGCAGAACTGCCCCAACCAGAGCAAACCAGGCTGGAGACACGTGCGGAGGGGGTAACCCCCGAGGCAGGTTGTCCATGTACAGGCCACATCCCGCAATTCTTCTGGCCCTGTTGGCAGAGCGGGGGAGGCACCAGACATGCTCTGGCACCTGAATAGAATAGATTTTTCTGGTCCCATTCTGCAGCTAGTGTGTACATGGGGCTCCTACAGTCAGAGGAACCCAAAACACTCCCTTGCGCTCCCCTTGGGAGACGTGTGCCATTCAGGCCTCCATCTCCAAAGACTGAGGTCTTTCATCTGCCCTGACAGGGAAGAGAGGAGCTTCCGTGAGCCACGCTGGTGTCTTTCCCTGCTCTGCGTGGGCCGGCAAGCCCCGCTGGTGCTAGCAGGAGGAGGAGGAGGTGCCCCAGAGCACTGAACCCTGCTAAGACTCCAGCACAGCCTCCAGCAAACCCCTTTGTTGATGTTCCCACCCTGAGCTCTCACTGCCAGGCAGGCTGCAGTGCTGCCCCAGCCAGAGAATGCGAGAGCTTTCCGTGGCAACCTCTCTGGGCATCCCGCACGCCCCGGAGAGCGAGTCAGCGTGCACTGTGCTTCCTTGCAGGTATGGAAGAGCTGTCGGCCCATGCCCAGGAGCGCACAAACAGCAGTGAAGAGAGACAGGTGAGAAACGTGTGCCCATGGCTCATTCTGCACCCCAGAACTGAGGGGTACAAGAAGGCAGCCTTCAGTCAGAGAGACTGAGAGCAGAGGTCGTAGGACAGGGGGTGGGGGGAGACTGACCCAGGCCCATGCTTTTGGGAGCCCTGTGGCAGCTGGCCCAGCCGTCCTATGGATGGGCGGGGGAGGATTACCTGAGGCTCGGTGAAGCAGCAGCTTGGGGCAGCAGTAGTAGCAGTGGGGGCTCTGGTGCAGGGGGTTGGCCCAGGGCTGGAGGGGGACGGGGGCTCTGGTGCACGCAGTTTGCCCAGGGCTGGAGGGAGATGGGGGCTCTGGTGCAGGGGGTTGGCCCAGGGCTGGAGGGGGATGGGGGCTCTGGTGCAGGGGGTTGGCCCAGGGCTGGAGGGGGACGGGGGCTCTGGTGCAGGGGGTTGGCCCAGGGCTGGAGGGGGACGGGGGCTCTGGTGCAGGGGGTTTGCCCAGGGCTGGAGGGGGACGGGGGCTCTGGTGTAGGGGGTTGGCCCAGGGCTGGAGGGGGATGGGGGCTCTGGTGCAGGGGGTTGGCCCAGGGCTGGAGGGGGACGGGGGCTCTGGTGCAGGGGGTTGGCCCAGGGCTGGAGGGGGACGGGGGCTCTGGTGCTGGGGGTTTGCCCAGGGCTGGAGGGGGACGGGGGCTCTGGTGCAGGGGGTTTGCCCAGGGCTGGAGGGGGATGAGGCTGTGGTGCTGGGGGTTTGCCCAGGGCTGGAGGGGGATGGGGGCTCTGGTGCAGGGGGTTGGCCCAGGGCTGGAGGGGGACAGGGGCTCTGGTGCAGGTGGTTTGCCCAGGGCTGGAGGAAGATGGGGGGTCTGGTGCAGGGGGTTTGCCCAGGGCTGGAAGGGGATGGGGGCTTTTGTGCAGCAGGTTTTCCCAGGGCTGCAGGGGGATGGGGCTCTGGTGCAGGGGGTTTGCCCAGGGCTGGAAGGGGATGGGGGCTCTCATGCAGCAGGTTTGCCCAGGGCTCGAGGGGGATGAGGGCTCTGGTGCAGGGGGTTGGCCCAGGGCTGGAGGGGGACAGGGGCTCTGGTGCAGGCGGTTTGCCCAGGGCTGGAGGGGGATGGGGCTGTGGTTCAGGGGGTTGGCCCAGGGCCCCTCACCTGGGGCACAGGGGGGTTGTTGCCCCAGACCCCACCGTCCCCTCAGGACGATGGGGAAACCTTGATGCGAGTCATGTCTTGGTGGCTTAAATCGTTGTCTCTCCTGCTCTCCTGTTTAGAACTGCGACTGTTACAAGACATGCAGCCAATAGGTAGAAGTGCCCTTCATGCACCTAACTTGTTTCTGGGCTTGGAATTCTCCAGTCCTGGCACTTTTCTCTTGCGAACAGTAAGAAGGGCCCTTTAGAGTCTGCGGGGGGTTACTAACTTTTGAAAAACAATTAGAGCTATGGAGCCTGATTGCTAGCTGCCCGGAATTTGTGCTCAGCACTGCTGGGAAGTGAAGGAGAGAGAGGGGGTTCTAGCCCTGCCTCCGGCTGGTCCTGAAACGGTCCCTGGGGATGGCGTAAGTTAGTGTCCCAGGGGCTGCGTGAAATGATGCTGTGTTAGCTGGTGCTCGGGAAGAGTGCCTTGTGCTCTGCCCCCGCCCTTCCCAATCCTGGCACACAACTGCATAACAGGTGGAAGCAGGTCATAGAGTCAGCAGAGTCTGCTGTACTGGCCAGCCAGGGATCTCTTGTGTAGGAGCGAATCGTTTCCATCTACTGTATTCTGTGGAGCTGGAGCTGAGAATCTTAGGTGGTTTCCCTGTTTTTCTCTGGAGGACTCCTTTGAAGACTCTCTCCTCCCTCCCCTCTCCCCTTTAAGGGGGTGTCCTCCCTAAGACACATAGCCAGAAGGCCAGGCCCCAACCTCCAGACCTGCTCTGCAGTGGTGTCCCTGTCCAGGAGGTCTGGAGTGGGTGGAAGTGGACCAGGTCCAGAGGCTCCTTGCTGGAGACATCATGCGCTCTGGCCTTACCCCATCATGGAAAAACAGCAATAGAGAAGACATCCAAGGTGCCTAAAGCAGCTGGTTGGGACACAGCCAATGAGAGAGGCTGCAGGGAGCAGCCTGTCAGGGCCCAGCAGCTCATATAAAAGAAGTGTGTATTTTAGATGTTTTGTCTTGTGTTACTAAAGTCCATCCGAGCTGGAGTTCATTCTCAAGTCTGATACTTATCACCTCAGACTCAACAAAGATATCCATTACATTTACGCATTACAAGGACAGTTTCCCCACCCTCGATATTTGTAGTGATCCCAGTCAGCCAACTTAACAGACACTGGCAAAAACTATTTTTCCTTTCCCCATCCCCCCTTCCTTCTGTCCTATCTAGCTGATTCGTTAGACTTTATTTCATTTTTTTCTACCTTTCTGATAAATTCTCTTCATCTCAGTTATCATTTATCAGGATATTCCAGATCTGAGGAAGTGGGTCTGTCCCACGGAATTATATTGTTAGTCTTTAAAGTGCTGCAGGACTGCTTTTTTGCTTAACTAACAAGATATAAGTAAACCCGTACAGTTAGTATTTCCTGGAACACTACAGGTATGCGTTGCAAATCTAGCCTGCCTAGTACTGAATGGCCCTAATTACCATCTGGAGACTTTTCTAAGGGGTCTGTATAAGCTGATTCGTAGTCAGTAAGCCGGAAGGATAGTTAACTCTGTCTGGACGCGTGCCATACTTGGGATGAGATTTGTTGCAACTACAGAACAATGGTATCAACAACGGACTTTATGACCCTATTATGAGTTGGAATGACCTCTAGAAAGAGTCTGGGTTGATGAGCTGAGCAGCCCCCTTGAGCAAGCAGCACACTGGGAGGAAATGTTGAGCTTGCTGTTTGGTGTTTCATCTTGGGCTCCTCTTGAGAATCAGAGCAAACCCAAGGCGGGTCTCTGTGTCCCGGGTATGGAGGAGTGTGAGGAGGCTGCCTGCTCACATGCCTCTGTATGCAAATCTGATTTCTGAAACCGGCAAAGAGAACTCGGTATGACTCAAATCATAAAAATGAATGAATATGATAAAAGGACAAGCTGGGTCTATTTCAGCAGTAATTCAGTGCTACCGGCATTAAACCAGTCTGCTCTGAATAACGACACTTCAGGAGCTTGAAATCATTTTAGGGTTGCCATGACTATTAGTTACTTTATATTGCTTCTTTTCCAAATATTGGATTTCCTCCTTTAAAATATGGCTGCAATTTGCCTCATGCTGCTGTCTGCCTTACAGCCTTGTTTAATAACCAGGCTCTGTTGGGTTACCCCTTACATACAATAGAGTCTCCCTCATATCTTATTCCATTGACTGTTGCTGAATGCTCCAGGTAAAAGCAGGTAAGAAAAAAAGTACCACTGTGCATCCGACTGAATCCTGCAGTAGAATGAGCTTGCTGCATAGATGGCGTGTGTCTTTACTTGCTCTTGACTGATTTTCCTGGGTGGACAGCCGTAGCCAGTAGGTGTTACTGTGAGGGGTCCATCAAGACAGGAGATTTTGCTAAGCTTTGAAATATTTGTCCCTAGGTTTTTTGTCACGTTTAATATTCAAGCTTTCTGTGTGATCTCACAATGGGGCCCTCTAGTGTTCACTAGCTTAGATTGCAGCCGCACTTTGTTGGTGAACCAGCCAAGAGTTGTGTGAAGATTTTCAGGAGCCTTTCTAATAGCACTCCCCAGCCCCGGCTGAAATGCTTTTGGTTGCACCTTTTTCAGATGCCTCCGAGGGGCTCTGGAGTGGAGCTGCTCACTTCTCAGTGCAGCCTCAGCATGCAGGTGACTTACAGTACACTTACACGTGCAGCTCCGAAGTTTCAGAGCTGGCACAGAGCTGAGGCTGGTGCTGGTGCCAGTGGGTTTATTCTAGGTGGATTTTAGAATTTTAAAAAACTTTTCCCTTTTTTCCCAAGTGCTGCAAAGGGAAAATGTGGTCCTTGGGTAAATGATATCGCTTGTCCTGTGTTTTTTATTATTCGTAACAATACAGAATTTAAGAGTATGAAAGCACTTCCTGTGTATGAATGAATTCAGCCTCTGAATACCATATTGCAGGGGGATTATTATTCCCATATTACAGGTGGCAGTGCTCAGACTGGAGCCCTAAGGTAAGCGCCAACTAGATTTATGTGCTTCGTTTTTTACTTGACCTGGGATACCTTGTCGCTGATTCTTGGAGGTGTCGAGCTCCCAGAAATCCAGCTGGAGCCAGTGAAAGCTGTTTGTGCTCAGCACCTGTAGTGATCATGTGTCATGATGGGCACCTCCAAATTGAAGCTGTCAGATTTAACGGCCCAAGTTACAGCTCAGACAGCAAATCAGGGGCTGATCTGGGAACTGAATCTGGGAGTCAAGGCTTTTAATTCACTGCTCGAAAGCTCCAGTCCATGATAGAGCAGCAGCCAGTTGGCATCTGAATATTTTGCCTCTCCTCTCAGCAATACATCTCACCCACTGAAACATAACAGAAGTCAAAGCAAGAAGTCCTGTAGCACCTTAAAGACTAAAGACGTGTTCTGCTCCTGAACCTGAAGAAGTGGGGTTAGTCTTTAAGGTGCTACAGGACTGCTTGCTTTGTGTTAACATAGCTACCTCTCAAGTGGGGAAGCTAGGAGGCAGTGCCCATGCCCTGACTCTTAGCTTCATCAGCTGGCCAAGAGACTTCCCCTCCCTCACCCCAAGTATTCATATTGGGGCTAAGACAACCAATTTGTGCTGCAAACTCAATTCCTAGTGTGCTGTGCCAGGGACAACCCCTTCTGGACAAGTGTGCCACTAGCTGCAGTATGTAGGAGCCCCCTTCCTTCTGCCTTTATGAGTCAGAACTCGTCCTTCTGACCACTGCATGATCTGTCACTTCTGGTGTGATTCTGATTCCCTCTTTTTCTTTGTGTGTTTTCCTCCCCTTTTATGTCAGTCACTGCTGGGGATAGTCTCTGGAGCAGGAGCTTTGTTCTTCAGCAGTTTGTCCATGTTAGGAGACAATTCCTCTTCTATTGTGGTAGCATGTTGAGCTCGGGACACTTCAGAGGGGACAAGGGAGAGACAAGATGACACTGGCAAATGGAACATTGCATTCAGGTGCAGCCACCGAAGTCGTAAATTGAGCGCCCTGCAAACCCACCATGTTGTGCATTAACTACTTCCCCAGGCGGGTGGTGAAGCATGCAGTGCATTGCCTAGAGAGGTGGTGGATTCTCCATCCCTGGTGGTTTTTAAGTCCTGGCTTGACAAGGTCCTGGCTGGGATGATTTTGTTGGGGTTGATCCTGCTTTGGGCAGGCGGCTGGATTCAATGACCTCCTGAGGTCCCTTCCAGCCCTGGGATTCTATGATTCTAAACCCAGGGGCTGCCATTCTGTGCACTGCTCTTTTCAGGGTGTTTCACACACCTGCCCCGCAAAGCTGCCCTCAAAGCGGTGCATGCAGCTTTGGATGGATGGCCGCTATGCCATCACTTCCTAGGTGCTGATAGAGGGGGTGTGGCCAGAAGAAGGAGGTGTGGTCTGGGTGTCCATGCTTCTGAAATGGGCCCCCAGGTCTTTTGCAAGCTAGAGCATCTCCCAGGCTGTTTTATTCAGCCATGGGGGACCAGTTCAGGGCAGAACAGCTCCTGAACTGGAGCAGCAGAAAGGGCCCCATTGAGTTCTCAGCTGCAGCTCCGGCTCCGTCCCCACATCTGCTGCACCGCTGTAAGGCCATGTTGGGACGCTCGGGGCATCCAGCTGCCCTGCCTTGTGCTTGGACCCTGGGCATCCTCTAACCTGAGCGGCACTTCTCTGGCTAGTGACTCCCGAGTTCATCTCCCAACTGCCGGGCCTGCCAGGTGGAGGTCAGTTCCCCACAGTGAACGGAACTCCTGTGCCACATCGCTGCAGGAGGGGTTAACAGTGCGAAGTCCAGGCCCCTCCTGAAGTCTGCTTGTCGAGCTCCCTTCTTGGCTCTCCTCTGCCAGCGCTGCCAGGCAGTTAATGTTTGATTGCGGCGCCACGCTCTGCTCTCAGTGCAGCTTAGGGATGCAGCGTGTCGCTTCCTGCTCTCCAGGGAACTCATGGCATTTTGCCCAAATGGCATCCGTCTGTGTCTCAGGGACACAGCCCAGCGCCAACCAATCTTTGCAGCAGGCGCCTAGCGACAGGTGAAGTGGGGCACTCCTGCTGTCTCTCCCGGAGTGGGGAAAGCACCTTCCAATGCCAGGGCACCAGCCAGCAGCTCCCTGTACTCTCAGTGAGTGATCTTGTGCCTGGCTGCAGCCCGGGATTCCCTTGTGTGGCAGCAAGCCGGCTGGCTGCGCTGGATCATCGCCGGCAGAGGAGCGTGCTCCCCTGGCTCCTTCTCCTCCGACCAGCCCTGCAGGGAGGCTGACAAATCCCACTGGCGCTGATTGTCCCAGGGGTGCTGTGCTGTGGGTGGGTGGTGCCAGCACTGCCCTCTGTGGATTGTTGCCCCCATCCTCAGAGCAGAGAGGGCACCTAGAACCGTCCCTAATTCTTTCAGATGTCAGCTGGAATGGTGTTAACCCTTCCTGTGCTGATGCTTCAGGTTGCCTGCGCTGCTGCTGCTTGGCTGGCATAGGGATCCACTGCCCATTTAATCACTGTCGAGTCCCTCTTAGTCTCTCCCCTTCCTGCACCACCCTTTGTGCACCAGGAGGGCTAAGTGAGAGAGGGCAGCGGGCTGGGTCTGGAGCCAATGCCATAGAGCAGTGTCGCATGAGAATGAAAGACAAACCGATAGCACCCAGGCCAGGAGCCTGCTCAAGCAGGGTAGAGGTGTGATTGTACAGCCAGCAGGAGCTGCTCGTAGCAGAGCCTGGGGCACAACTAAGGTGGCGTTTGCAAGTGGGTGTCGTGACCCGTTTAGATGCCCCCTTACATCCTGCCTTGCTGTGCCAGGCACTAAAGCTGCCTCCAGCAGAGCACACAGGAAAGGCCAGCCCGGCTGCAGAAGTGGAGACTCTGAGATCAGCTCGGGGAAGACTCAGCTTACGAACCTGCCTCCACCTCCCCATGTCCTCCACCCTGGGGTACAAAGCCAGTGATAGGACATTTGCCTTCATCCTCAATGCGGAGGAAGGCATGCACAGTCCCCATCCCCCAGCAGAAATTACATAAACTGGGTTATTTTATATGCTGGAAATGTGCTTATTGGCTATGAAAGGGTTTGTTTTAAGCGATCCAAGAGGGAGCAAGCAGTAGAAAGCGGGTTGCTAAGAACGTAGTGTGAAGACGCGCTCTAAGCCAGAGAGACTGACAACATGAGTTACATGGAAGTTCTCGCTCTCAATGTGGTTTTAATCATCTGCATGAGCCAGCCACCTTCCCAGGCTGGGCCCAGGTCCTGCCCCCACTTCAGTCACAGCCCAGTTGCTTTTAGCACTCATCCAGGAGGGGGGCAGTAGCTACGGAGCACTGATGACCGGGTTACCTCTGGCCCACTTCAGTAGGGTTTGCGTACGGCGGGCGTCTTGTGTCCTAGTCTGAACCCTGCATAGTGCCTTGTGGAAAAGTACAGAATTCAAGGTGGGTCCCAGCGTCCGGTGACTTGGTCAGGGCCGGGTTACGAAAGGGCTTTAGGGGCTGCAGCGGGGGGCCCTGGGATGAGCGGGGACCCTTTCCCAGGGTCTTGTGGTGCAGTCACTAAAGCCCCTGTGTGCTGCAGCTTTGCCGGGCAGGGGAGAAAGCGATATGCCCTGCGCTCAGCCATCCCCCCTGCACCCTGGCTGGAGCCACAGGCTGTCAGTAGTGGTGCTCTCCTGCAGGCTCCACCCCAGCCGCTCCCATTGGCTGCAATTCCTGGGAGCCAGGTGTTCCCCCAGGAGCTGCGTGAGGTAAACGCCCTAATCCCCAGTCCCCTGCCCCATCCCACCTCCCAGCTCCTGCATCCCCCTTGCCCAGACCTCTCACCCCAATCTGGCTTCACACCCTACTTCCCACCAGGACCCTGCACCTCCACCCCGCTGTCCCGGGGGAGGAGTGGTCCCTGCTCTGCAGGCCTGGCTGAACTGCACGGGCTTTGAGTGGGGGAAGGGCCCCTCGCTGCACCCACCAAGGTGCCCTCCCCGGCCCTGCTGCAGCTCCTGTCTGTGCAGAGGGCAGGCTGGCACTGGGAAGGGACCCAGAAGCCAGCTGTGCTGAGGCGAGGCCTGCCTGCCACCTCACGGCAGCTAGCACAAGTGACTGCTGCAGGCCAAGAAAAGCCTGGTCATGGGCCCTGCTCCGAGTGGCCGAGGGGCCTGGAGCCTCGCACGTGCGACCGTGCCTGGTGGGGGTAGGGCTGAGTACATGACAGCCCCTTAGTGCTCCCTGCAGCCAACTGCAAAGGCTGGCTCCGGGGGGGCCACACCCAGCACCTGTACGGTGCAGGGGTGATTGTTACTGACACGACATATGGCCACAACATGACCTAAGCCCTCAGTTCCTTTGCTTGCTCCAAAGGCCAAGTGGTGCTAATACAATTGCTCCAAACATGCCTAAAAACCCTCAGTAACATGCCGTTTGCTCCAGCCAAATAGCAACAAACAGCTGCAAGCATTTGGTCAAGATGCTGCCAAACAGGCTGAGCCCAGGGCTGCTTAGACACACACTGGTTGGCCCCAGCATGGGCAGGAGGGTATTAGGGGCCTTGACAAGTTTACTTTTTTATACCCTTTAACAAACAAATGCCGTCAGTGCCAATTATGGGGCCCTAGCTAAGGTCAGAGGAAGCATTGTCTTAGGCAATTATTTACTGCATCTGGTACTCTGTTCACGGTGTTTAATTTCTACTCCTGCAGCCAGAAACTGGAAGAAGAGAATTCTGCTATTTCAAAGGGTCACAACTACTTGTCTTTCTTATGATCCCACCCTTTTGGGTCACATGCTTTGGCTCTGTTGCTGATACCCCCAACTCAATGTAAAACCACCACCACACCAGCTCTACTGGGGGCCTGGGGCCTCTGTTCCTACATTCCCTATCTTAAAACCTTCACTACAACGTTGTGTTTTACTAGGCTGAGCATCGCAAACACACTTCTGCAAGCATGCAACTGCCAAACTCTACAATATCCAATCCACACAACAATTGCCACAAAAATGTTGTTAATTACCAAAAACGTAAGTGACAGCCTCCACCAGGTATGTGATCCCGCACGGTATACGTTGCTCTGTCTTTAAATCGCCTTACTGCCATTTTAACTTTGCCTGTCTTTCACTTACCTTTCGGCAAACTGTCACAAGAGCTTGCCATTTATCACTACAGGCAATTCAGGTTGGAAACAGCACACGGCAATGAAAATAACACCCTCTGGGCCTGGGCTGGACATGGGTCTTGCCAGCCACCTTACAGTACTCACCATGCACGATATAGGAAGTTTTTACTTTACTGACTTCTCAGAATTCTCCGCCAGGCTGTTCAATTTGCAGCCTGTTTCCCAGAGTAAACCCATAAGATGGCAACTCTGTAAATAATTGTCAGCCTTTTACACCCATACATGTACATGTTGTCTTGGCTTCCTGCTCCCATCCACACAGCAGCTCAAGTCGAGACTTTCCCAGACTTTGTCTTCTAATGATATTTGAAGAGGAAAAGCAAACTCCTTCCACACCTTAGGGTCTGCAGTGATTTCACATTTAACTTCATGCTGTTGTGACCTTGTTAATTTCTGTAGGCGCACTAATTACGACCTCCTTTATAACAAATTTGTTACTTCTTTACGGTGATAACAGAGAGGAAACGTCCTTGTTTTATATCACTTACAACAGCTTTTATTTGATAAAACACATTTCCAGTACATTATACCTCATTGCTTTTGCTTTCTCCCTTTTGTAATAGCAAATTACCTTCATCTCATATATTTAGCAAAACCTGTATAACATCATGTAAAAAACAATTACAAGCTCTTTATAAATACATTCTTTAGTTTTTAAATGCAATGCAAATCTCTAGGTGCTAAATCTTGTTAAAACACTTGCTCATTTAGCAGATGCAATACTTCTGTGGCTAGCCTCTGTTAAAATGCTTAGTCATGTTCCCACAGTGTCTCTGTCACTTGGTGGCAGAGCCACATCCTGATCTCAAGCAGTTCAGCTTTCATGCCACATTCCCTCCAATTCCATTGCTGCCCCCATCTTAGCTGTTTTAGTTATTTTAAAAATAACAAGAAGTCCTGTGGCATCTTATAGACTAACATATCTCGGAGCATAAGCTTTTGTGGGCAAAGACCCGCTTCGTCAAATGCATCTGACAAAGCAGGTCTTTGCCTATGAAAACTTATGCTCCAAACTATCTGTTAGTCTGTAAGGTGCCACAGGACTTCTCATTGTTTTTGAAGATACAGACTAACTTGGCTACCTCTCTGATACATGTATTTTAAAGCTTTCATTTTTTTCAGTAAAGTCCTTTTAATAGCTTTTAACTATTTCTCACCAAACTTCAATGAAAGCAAATTACTGAAATTCAGGAACTCTGAGGTATGCAAAAACTAAACATTATTGTACAGTATTTCCTTCGTGGATTTAACCCCAAGCCATTATTTGAACCTGTTTTCAATCTAGGGCATTTCAATTTCCCTTTTTTACATTTTTATGCAATTGACCAAAATTAATCTACTCCCATTTACAAAACCCTTCATCTAGGCTCACAACTCCTTTAATACAATTTACTTTACATACCATAGAACAAACCTTTTGAATAGCATTTTTTAAAAGTTAAGCTCCATTTTATTTAATACTCTCTGATCTTCCTGGTGATGGGTTGGTTCCTGCTTCCAAACCACACAGGCACATGAAAATACAACTTATTGTGGCTGTCTTGTGGATTCATTACTTATGTTGTTTATAAGTAACAAAGAGAAAGCTGTGCTAGTCTATATACTATCAAAACAAAAAAGCAGTCCAGTAGCACTTTAAAGACTAACAAAATAATTTATTAGGTGATGAGCTTTTGTGGGACAGACCCACTTCTTCAGATCATAGCCAAACCATAACAGACTCAATATTTAAGGCACAGAGAACCAAAAATAGTAATCAAGGTTGACAAATCAGAAAAATATTATCAAGGTGAGCAAATTGCGGGGGGGGGGAGGGAATCAAGAATTAGACAAAGCAAACTATGTAAAAAAGCCCCTATAATGAGCTAGAAAATTACCATCCCGGTTCAAACTATGTGTTAATGTGTCGAATTTGAATATAAAAGAGAGTTCAGCAGCCTCTGTTTAAAATCTAGCTTCCATCCTGCACACACAAATAGATCCACTGTTTAGAGTCAAGCCCTTAGGTACAATCGCATTTGTTCTGATCCTACTGACAGAGACTGAAAACTACAAGATCTTTACCAAATATTCATAAACCTGAATTACCCACCAGGAGAAATAAAAAAAAAAAAAAAAAAAAATTGACAGGGCCAGACGAGTACCCAGAGACCAGCTACTCCAAGATAGGCCCAAAAAAGCCAAGAACAGAACACCACTGGTCATTACCTACAGCCCTCAACTCAAACCACTGCAACGCATTATTAAAGACCTACAATCTATCCTTAATCAGGATACCACACTCCAGAAGGCCCTAGGTGACAGGCCGGTTCTCTCCTACAGACAACCTCCCAACCTTATGAGGATTCTCGCCAACAATCACAGTCTATACCACAGGAACACCAGTCCTGGAACTTTTCCTTGCAACAAAGCCCATTGCCAGCTTTGTTCACGTATCTATTCTGGTGATGCCGTCACTGGACCTAATCAGGTTATTCACAGAATCACAGGCACATTCTCATGGTCCTCAACTAACATCATATATACCATCATGGGCCAACAATGCTCAAATGCTTTGTATATTGGACAGACGTAACATAAACATAAGAACGGCCATACTGGGTCAGATCAAAGGTCCATCTAGCCCAGTATCCTGTCTGCCAACAGTAGCCAATGCCAGGTGCCCCAGAGGAGGTGAACCAAAGACAACGATCAAGCGACTGTCTCCTGCCATCCATCTCCCGCCTTCAACAAAAGGCTAGGCACTATATCTTACCCCTTGCTAATAGCCATCTATGGACCTAACCTCCAAATATTTATCGAGCTCTTCTTTAAACTCTGTTAGAGTCCTGGCCCTCACAGTGTCTTCTGGCAAGGAGTTCCACAGGTTGACTGTGCGCTGTGTGAAGAAAAACTTTCTTTTATTAGTTTTGAACCTGCTACCCATTAATTTCATTTGGTGTCCTCTAGTTCTTATATTACGGGAACAAGTAAATAACTTTTCTATATTCACTTTCTCCACACCATTCTTGATTTTATATACCTCTATCGTATCGCCCCTCAGTCTTCTCTTTTCTAGACTGAAAAGTCCCAGTCTCTCTAGCCTCTCCTCATATGGGACTCGTTCCAAACCCTTAATCATTTTAGTTGCCCTTTTCTGAACCTTTTCTAATGCCAATATATCTTTTTTGAGGTGAGGAGACCACATCTGCATGCAGTAATCAAGATGTGGGTGTACCATAGTTTTATATAGTGGAAGTAAGGTATTCTTTGTCTTATTTTCTATCCCTCTTTTAATTATTCCTAACATCCTGTTTGCTTTACTGACTGCTGCTGCACACTGCGTGGATGTTTTCAGAGAACTATAATTCCAAGATCCCTTTCCTGATCTGTTGTAGCTAAATTTGCCCCCATCATATTGTATGTATAATTGGGGTTATTTTTCCCAATGTTCATTACCTTACACTTACCCACTTCAAACTATCTTAGACAAAGAATTAATGGGCACAAAACAGACATAAAAACACTCCTAATCCACAAACTGGTCACTCATCATTTTAATGGAGTGGGCCATTCTGTTAATGACCTGAAGGTTTGAGTCTTACTGAAGAGGAATTTTCACAACAGATTGGGAAGAGAGGCTGCTGAACTCTTTTATATTCAAATTCAACACATTAACGTGGTTTGAATGGGGATGTGAATTTTCTAGGTCATTGTAGGGGGTTTATTGCATACTTAACTTAATCTAATTCTTGACTCTCCCCCCTTCTGCCCCTCTACTCCTTGATAATATTTTCCTGATTTGTCAACCTTGATTACTATTTTTGCCTCTCTGTGCCTTAAATATTGAGTCTGTTCTGGTATGGCTATGAGCTGAAGAAGTGGGTCTTTCCCACAAAAGCTAATAAATTATTTTGTTTGTTATTTTGTTAGTCTTTAAAGTGCTATTGGACTGCTTTTTTGTTATGTTGTTTATATTTCTCTCAGCCCTTTTAACTTGTCTGTTCCATGAGAATGCACATTCCTTTTATAGTTCCTGGCAAATAAAGGGTGATGATAAAGATATTTTAGTGAAATCAGTGTTCACGTGAAATGTCAATATTTGTTTTGCACTTAGTGTTCCCAAGTGTTTCCAGCTTGCGTGATTTTGTCAGGAGTTTCTTAATGAATATTGTTATCCTTAAAGTCCCAGCTCCTGGAGTCAGATGGACATGGGATGATTTCAGCCGTCTTTCTGAAAGAAAGAGTAAGTTTCTGGACCCCTGGGGTGTGGAGAAGGCTTCAAAATGTAACCTAGTGCACCCTCACAGTTCCAAAAGCAGAAAGCAAATCAAAGCCCTCCAGATCCCTATTTGTGCAAAGTTTTGTGATTATTTTAGAGCCAGCAATGAATTTTGAGCATTTGGAGCTGGCAATACTGTGTACCCCATCAAAGTGATGGTCTGATCACTCAGAGGCTCCTTAGGGCTCAGTGTTCCTAACCTTCCTTTTGTTTTTCCCCCAGCCTGTTGTTCCTGCCACTTCAATTCTTCATTCTCTGGCAGCTTGTTTTAGCTTGTGTTTTTATTACTGACCAAGGGTCAGAGCTCTCCCTGGAACTCCTGTCCTCGCTGTCTTTACCACAGCCAGGACCACATCCCCTAGTACTTCAAAAAAAAATTGAACTGTAGAAAAGCATTGGGAAGGGTACCGAAAGGGTTAAAGGCTGAACAACACTTCCTACCTCCCTTTGGCTTGAAAGAAAAGAATGTAGCACAGTCTGCCAGGAAGCCCAGGCAACTGCCCCAATAGTCTGTTAGTTTTGTAACTCCAGATGAAAAATTTAAAAGAATTTTTAGTGGAATCTTTTAAAAACCAATTTATTTTACACTTACAAAAGTGCGTTTTACAAGCAAGGAGTTTAATGGCTTTTGAACCTTAAATAATTACACAAATGTGTTTGTATTTCTTTTGACCTTTTTGCCCAACGCTCGTTGCATTGCAATAATTAATTTTTATATGTTTAGACACAACTGTCCCCGAAAACAGTCCTTCCTTGGACACGCGCAGGCCATCAAGCACAAAGGGAAACCTAGTTTTCTTGTAGTGATTTTTTTTTTCACTAAATCACCCCTAACCCAACAATGGAAACCTGAGCATCTCTGTGCCTGCAGCCACCAGCACAATTGGTCATTTACAGACCCCCACAGCCAGAAAGACCCATTTCCTTCAGAATAAAAAAAAAAAAAGCAGTCAAGTAGCACTTTAAAGACTAGCAAAATAGTTTATTAGGTGATGAGCTTTCGTGGGACAGACCCACTTCTTCAGACCATAGCCAGATCTGAAGAAGTGGGTCTGTCCCATGAAAGCTCATCACCTAAAAAATTATTTTCTTAGTCTTTAAAGTGCTTTTAGGACTGCTTTCCTGTTTTGGTTACACTGCTGCAACTGGGTTCCGTTATTAAACCAAGTATTTGCTTTTCCTTCTCAAATCTCATCCAGTGTCGTTTCCAAAATGTTTACTGCCTCGGTCTGCTTAACCCCTCCAACGCACTGCAGATCTTTTACCACCTGCATAAAGGCTCCCTTTAACTCCTTTTTCTTAAATCACTTCCTTATCTCCCAGAGCAACACATTTCTCAGCCCATTTCTCTCCTGTCTGCGGGCTCATCTTCGTGCTTTTTTCCACTCCCCCTTAGCTAGAGGACTGCTCTCGGTAAGGCTGCCCCTGGAGGTTATTCTTCAAAATTTCAGTGAGAATCAGTGGACCTCTCTCAGGTTTCTGACAAATGTTCATTTGCAAATGTGTCTCTTGTACTTCCCTCCATTCCCCATGTCTGCCTGATTTTCTCTTTAGGAGCAAATTCAGTTCAGATTGAACCTCTCTCATCCGGCCCCCTCAGGATCTGACTGGTGCCAGATGAGAGAATTTGCAGGACCACAAATATCAATATTGTCTGGCACATTACCAACACTTCCACTGGTTACTGACTCTTAGAAGATACTTCAGGGATAAATTAGAGCTAAATAACAGCACAGAACAGAGAGCCAGGACTGGTGGCTGGAAGCAAACTTTATGGGACCGTAGGAAACTTGACACCTCCTTGGTGATCTGGGAAGAGCCTGAAGGGCCGGTAAGCAAGCCCTGCTCTGCAGGACTCAGAAAGCAGCTGGGCCCCATGGCAAAGGTGTGAGCCCATGAATTGTTCTGGTAACAGCAATGGGCCCATTTATTCCTGGGGTTAAGTTAAGTTTGTGCACAAGCAATGTGTTGATTCAGGGCCTGCAACAGCTAAGCTAATGTACCTAACCCAAACCCAACCCTAACCCAGAGGGTTGCTGTGTGCCCCCCAACACCCTCGCTGCCCCAGGACAATTTTTGACACCCTCCTCTGAAACCCCTGCTGCTACCACTGGCAGCACAGCAATGGTTAGAGCAGCTTCTGTTTGGAGCCGTCCTGTCGATAGGATGGTTTGGGAAGGCTGCCCCAGGCCTCGTGCTTTGGGGAGCTATGCAGCGGCCCCCCTGCTCAGGCTAGCCTGTGGGGCCCTTTGTGGGGCTGTGGATGGCAGCAGCGATCAGGCCCCTCTATTGACCATGGGGGGGAGTTGTGGGGAAAGGGAATGACACAGCAGCTGACACCTCTCCATTTCTATCTCCCAGGCTGGCCCAGTCACACTGCTTCCCACTGCTGCAGTGAGCAGAGGTGACACCAACCTCTGCTGCCACCCCTTGCCAGGCCCCCCCCAGTAATCTCTGAGGCTGTGTCCCGCAGAGGAAGGGCTCACGGAAGGCGTGCAATGAGGGAGAGACAGCAGAGCAGGGACGGGAAGAGGTGGGGCAGAGGCTGGGCTTGAGGGAGGGCATGGATCCCCTCCAGGCTGCAGGGGCTGGATTGTGGACCTGCTCAGGCTGCAGATGACCCCTGGCTGAGAGCTTCAGATGCCCTGGGCTAAAGCATTTCAGCGCCCTGGAGACTAAATTGTTTGTGTGGTCAGAGAACAGTCAAGACCCAGGACCGCCAATGCCAGAGGCCCCAGGTGAGAGACTCCCTGGCCTGCCCTGGGGTTGATGTGCTCAGCTGAAGCGTGCTGGAGGGGCATAGAGTGTGGGCCACATTTTCACGTGTGCCCGCAAGTGTCCAAACCCCATGCTGCCACGGGGCATGGTGCCTAGGCAGTTCCTGGCACGTGCATCTCCACATACCCCACCACTGCCTTCAGGGCCTGAAAGCCACCGTCTTGCTTGACCTCTGTGAGGTGCTTGCTGCCTTCATGGCTAGCTGGCACATGGGTCCCCATAGATTTGTTAAAGGTCACCAGCCGGGCAGTTCCGAGCTGTACGTGGCTGTTAAAGAAGTCATTTGAAGTTTCTTAATATGGCTGCCTCAGGCAGATATCTATCAATAGTGATAACTGCCGGAGATGGCAGCTATCTCTATCGCTAGGGATAGCAATTACCTTACGCCTAGGTGCTGAAACCCTAACACTTGAGTTGACTGCTGGGAGCAGGAGGGCTGGGGGAGCCACCCAGCCTAGCAGCCCCCATGAAGAGGCTGCGGGAGGAGGAGGAGGTGTCTAAGGCTGGGGCTGTTGAGGGATGTGGGGTGGGGGGGTCCTAAGACTGGGGGAAGTTTGGGGCTGCAGAGAGAGTCTAATGCTGGGGGCAGTTTGGGGCTCCTGGGAGGGGGTGTAAAGCTGGGGGCAGTTTGGGACCATGGTGGGTAGTTAAAACCTGGCCAAGGATGAGGTCTGTGGGGCAGGCAGAGGGTCTAATACAGTAAACCCTGGAGTTACCCAGGGGTTGTTCCTGCAACCCCGCATAACTCAAATTTTCCTGCAAGGGGAGTGGAGCCAGGAACCACCAGGGCTGGTCAGTTTCCTGGCTCCCAGAGTGGCAGGAGCTTGGAACCAGGGGCAGGCTGGTTCCCCTCTCCCCATGGCTTGGGGCCGGGAAACTGATCAACTCATGGCAGGTCAGTTTCACATTCCCACCATTGCAGGGGAGGGAACCAGTCTAAGAGCCTTCGCTGTTTCTTCCCCCCCCACAAGCCAAAGGGGTGTCAGACAGCTGCATGTCTGAGGGATGGGAGGGAGAAGTCTCCATCTGCGGGTCTTCCTGCCCCCTGGCCAGGGACCCCACTCATATAAGCGAGGGAAGTTCATTCATATAGTGAGGTATATATATTCCTCATTTTAGCCAGTACTCATAAGTAAAGTACTCATTAAACGAGGGATGAGTGTACAAGTTTTCTACCCGTGACTGGAGCCATCTGGGAGGCTGGCCCTTACCCTGAGGAGCAATCAGAGCTGCAGGAGGGAGGTTGAGCCTCAGTCTCTGCTAGGGCTGTTCTCAAAGACACTTCCATGGGAGCAAACTTCCCTTAAATAGGAAGGGAAACTTTCCCCCTAAGTTTCTTCTAAGTGTGGTGTCCACACGGCTGTCTAATAAGCGCTGGGCAGGCTGCCTCTTCCCCAGCGTGGGCCTGCCATGGGAGGGGACTGGGGGAGGGGAGAGATGCCTCTCCCTGCCGCCAGCCCCAGCCTGGACCTGCCCTGGGCTACCTGGAGAGAAACACCTCTCCCCACCTCCAGCCCAGGTGTTGGTGCCGTGTGGGGAGAGAGCTAGGAGTCCTCTTCTCTCCCTGCCATAGCTCCCAGGCTGTCTGCACCCCCAGCCCCTCACCCCCCCCCGCTCCACTCCAGAGCTTACATCCCCCAGCCGGAGCCCTGCCCCCACCACATCCCAATACTCCACCCCATCCCATAGCCTGTTCCGCCCATGCTCCCCAGCCAAGTCCCCTACCACACTCCAAGCCCTCCAGCCCTGCCCCCCACCACATGAATTTTATTATGTGCACCACCATGGAGCAAGTGTCACAAAATTCATTCTGCACATGTGTGGGAAAAGTTAGAGGGAACACTGTTCTGTACCCCGCCTTGTTGTTGTTAAATCCAGGAAATTTCAGTGCAAGTCACCTGAAAGGGAGAAAGTCACTCGTAAGGCGTCTGCAGAGGTATGCGGCTGTCACGTCTGAGTGCTGCTTAAATCTATTGGAAGGCATTTCTATACCACTTATCGCATAAGGGTCTGAGAGCCATAGATAAAACAGCATTGGACTAATTAACTGAGTTCCACAATCCTTTTATGCCTACATCTTAAGGGGGAAGATTATATTGTAATGTACTGCCATATATATATAGTTGTGTGTACATGTATGCCCTTCACCCCAGGGAATCAGAACTGATCATCTGTGTGTCATGTGTTCCATACAACTAGCAGATCATGAAGAGTTTTCCTTAGTTCTAGTGGTAAGGGGATCTGTGATCTTAGAGCAAGAGGTGCTGAATTCTGTGGTTCACAGGGCTGAAGCCAAAAGGTAAAATAGTTGATGTATTTATTTGGCTGTTTGTGCCACTCTCCTGTCCTGCCACTGTGTGTCCCCCATAAGTCATGGCTCTGAGTTTTCTGTCTTTTATGTATTCATCCCTTCAGCAGCCCTGCACTGCAGTGCAGGGGTCCTGAGAGCCATGACTTGCTCAGACTAGGTACGTCCGTATGTCACTGGGCATCCCAGCCGATAGATCCACATTCAAGTTCTGGGCAAGTAACAGGGTACTGCCAGCTTCCTGTCTGAGCTGACCTGCCCCAGCATCGAACCTGCCATTGTTTCCCACTCCGGAGGGAAAAGGCAGCTGGCCTTAGACAGGGCTGTGTGTGAGCTCCCACTCTTAGGTCTTGGCTGCAGTTCAGGTGTCTGAATTCCCTCTCTGCCGACTTCCCCTCAGACTCCGCTCGCCTCTGACACAGATGGCCTCCAGTTCTGGGTCACAGCTGCAGCCCCCTTGGGAACTTTTTGGTGCATGCTCCTTCAGCTTCTCCCCAGCAATTCATCCTGCCAAGGCAGCAGAATGGTCTCTCTTCACTCTGCTCAGCTGATGGTCTTTGAAGGTACAACCCACCCCTGACAGGAGTAACTCTACAGGCAGAATTAAGGATGGAAACCAACTTTGCTCCTGTTACTCCTTATCCTTCCCTCTCTGACCCCTGAACCAGCAGGCTGTGGCTTGGTACTCCACAGGATCTGCTGCTCGTGAAGAGTGAGATTGTTCTAACCTTCCTTGGCAGAGGCAGCTGCAAACAGCCTGCCATGATACCCAGGATTTTAGTGACAGAGAGGTAGCCGTGTTCGTCTGTATTCTACCAAAACAAAAAGCAGTCATGTAGCACTTTAAAGACTAACAAAATAATTTATTTGGTGATGAGCTTTTGTTGGACAGACCCACTTCTCTGTCCCAAAAAAGCTCATCACCTAATAAATTATTTTGTTAGTCTTTAAAGTGCTACATGACTGCTTTTCTGTTTTGATAGGATTTTAGTATTTCCCTGAAATGCACGTGGCTGATTTAATACAAAATGAAAATCTGTGCGCGCCCCCCCCCCGCCCCCGTCCTCCTCTGTGTGCAGGCAGGCTGCTATTCCCTCTGCTGTGTTTCATTAAAGCCTCAGCCCAGCTTGGCAGACACCTATTTCCAGTCTGTCGGTGTGCCAGGAATGCAAATGAACCCGCCTGCATGAGCTGACTGTGCAGCAAACTGCAAAATATATTTGTCCTGCATGGGAAGTAATTTATGGTTTAGGGGAATCAAGCGAATTACATTGCAGCTATTGCCCAATTAGTTAAACTAATTGAGAAGTAAAGATGGCTAGTGGAGATTTTGCATCCTGGCTGCTCTGCAGCAGGCTCTGTGGTTCCCTTTGGTTGCTACCTGCATCCAGAATCAACCTGATTGTGCAAACTGTTCAAAATTTAAATCCTCCCCTTCCTCCGCAAGTTAGATGAGAATATTTCTGAGCTGTGTTGAATTTCACAGTGAAAGATTTACTCCTATTTATTATTTATTGATGTGATATTTGGGTGGGTGAGTACACATGTAAAATTAAAATTTTAATTCAGATTGCTAAATGCAGAGTCAGGCAGGTGTATATTTGTGCAGCCTGGTCCCTGAACTGCGGAACAAGCCAGGGGTCACCAGGAATCCACTCCCTGCTTGGCTGAGCTCACCTTCATTGTGTGGATGCTGCTGTGGTGGTTGTGCATATTGTGGTAGCCTGACCCGGGATCCTGCAAGCGTCTGTGCGTGAGTCTCCCGAGGTGATTTATAATTTGAGGCGGGACCGGGGGAGAGTTCGGAGGGACAGGCTGGGGTCCCGGCCGGCCGCACCCTGCCCAGCGCTGCAGGCCTGAGGCCGCGCGCTCTCCCCGGGGCTCTGGGCGCCAGGCTAGGGCTGCAGCGCGGAAGAGCCGCAGAGGCGTCGGTTCCGCGGTGCGAGCGGCCCGCGCCGGGACTCCGGGCGCCTCCCTGCCCGGCCAGCCGGTGCGCCCGCTCCGGGGCCGGGCGCCTGCTCCGCGCGCAGCCTGGGCGGCGGGCTCCCCGCGCGGGCCCGGCAGGCGGTGCCCGGCCGCCACACGTGACAGCGCGGCGCGCTGCTCCCGCCGGCATGTGACCCTCCGTGCTACGGGCGCTCGGCAGCCTCACTCCCCCGCCGCCCGGCCCGGCCCGGCCCGGCCCGGTAAGTGAACGGCCGCCGCTCTCCCGGAGCCGCTCCTGAGGCGCGCGCGTGCAAAGCCCCGTGCAGAGAGGCGCGCGCGTGCAGCGCACGCGGGCCGGGCTGCAGCCCGGGGGGAGGAGAGAAGCCCCTACCCCCACCCCCGCGGGGCGCGTCTCCGCACGCCTGGGCCGGGGGGCGGGGATTTGGACTGGGTTCCGTGGCGGTGCCCGTGCCCTGGGCGCGCCGCGGCTGTCTGGCTGCGGAGTGCGCCGCGCTGTGGGCGGGGTGCCCGGGGCTTCTCCGCTGCGGGGCGGCCGGGGCCGCTGGGCGACACGCGGGGCCGGGCCGCGCTGACCGGCCGTCTTGTTCTACTCCGCCGCCGCCGCCGCGGGGCTGTCGCCCAGAAGTGGCCGCTCGCAGCCCCGGCGGGGTCAGTGCGCAGCCCCAGCCGGAGAAGAGCGCCGGGCCGCGGCGGATGGCGCCCCGCACCGAACTGCCCTGCAGAGAGCGGCGGCGCCGATCTCCGGCTGCTGAGGGCCCCGGGGAGCCCAGGGCCGTCTCCCGGAGAGCGCGGGCACGGGGCTCGGCGGCTCCCGGGCCTCTTTTGTTCCCCCAATGGTCGGCGGGGAAGTGCCGCATCCCTCGGGCGCACTCGGGGTGGGGGACAGCGGCGAGCCGGGCCCGAGCAGCCGGAGGCCGAGTCCTAGCTACCGGCGGGAGCACTGGCCCGGGCCGGGACCTGCCCTGCTGCGGGGGCGGCGGCACCGTAGCCGGGGCAGCCCGGGGCCTTCTGCTAGCCGCGGGGGGCACTGCTAGCGGGGAGGGCTGCTCCACGCTGCTGCCGAGCGGCTGGCTGTGCTCGGCGCATCTCGCCTAGGGAAAGAGGCTCCGGAGCTGGAGCCCGCAGTTGCCTGTTTGGATGTGGCTGTTGCGGGTTGTGTAACTGGCAGGAGTGTCCCCCTGTTTCTGCCTCACTTGCCAGTCGACGCGAGTGGAACCGCTCAGTCCGGGCGTGGAGTGACCATCACAGCCCCCCTGCCAGAGATCCCTGCTTCCTGCCGCTGGCTGGAGCCCTGCATCGCCCGGGGAACAAGGGCTAAACAGACCAACAGCTGCCCCTCCCCCAGGCAGACCCCAACCTTCCTTTCCTTGGGTAGCAGAAGTCCCTCCAGAAGTCCTGGTCATGGCTGATTTCCAGAGGGTCTCCCAGGAGGCTGTAGTTCATATCCAGGGTATTTCCATCCCATTTACACCCTGCTCTAATTGGTCAGGAGCAGGAAATTCTCTGTCTATGGAAACCTTTCCTCTGAATGTCCCTCGGCATAAGTAAGAACATGGGGAAAGTTAATCCCAGTGACTGCCCTGGTTAGTGCAGATGGGGCAATAACCCTGGTCAAACTTGCAGCAGGACACGTCAGAGCAACATTAGCTTCATGTATGCCAGCCTGGTCGGACTTCACAAAAGCACCTGTGGGCTTAAGAACATAAGAACGTAAGAATGGCCATACTGGGTCAGACCAAAGGTCCATCCAGCCCAGTATCCCGTCTGCTGACGGTGGCCAATGCCAGGTGCCCCAGAGAAGGAGAACAGAAGACAATGATTAAGTGATTTATCTCCTGCCATCCATCTCCTGCCCTTGTACTGAAGGCTAGGGCACCATACTTTACCCCTGGCTAATAGCCATTTATGGACCTAACCTGCAAATATTTATCGAGCTCTTTTTTAAACCCTAATAGAGTCCTGGCCTTCACAGCCTCCTCCGGCAAGGAGTTCCACAGGTTGACTGTGCGCTGTGTGAAGAAAAACTTCCTTTTATTAGTTTTGAACCTACTACCCATCAATTTCATTTGGTGTCCCCTAGTTCTTGTATTATGGGAAAAGGTAAATACTTTTTCTATATTCACTTTCTCCACACCATTCATGATTTTATATACCTCTATCATATCGCCCCTCAATCGCCTCTTTTCCAGACTGAAAAGTCCCAGTCTCTCTAGCCTCTCCCCATATGGGACCCGTTCCAAACCCCTGATCATCTTAGTCGCCCTTTTCTGAACCTTTTCTAATGCCAGTATGTCTTTTTTGAGGTGAGGAGACCACATCTGCACACAGTACTCAAGATGTGGGCGTACCGTAGTTTTATATAGGGGAAGTATGATATCTTTTGTCTTATTATCGATCCCTTTTTTAATAATTCCTAACATCTTATTTGCTTTACTAACTGCCGCTGCACACTGCGTGGATGTCTTCAGAGAACTATCCACTATAACTCCAAGATCCCTTTCCTGATCTGTCGTAGCTAAATTTGACCCCATCATGTTGTACGTGTTATTTGGGTTATTTTTTCCAATGTGTATTACCTTACACTTACCCACATTAAATTTCATTTGCCATTTTGCTGCCCAATCACTCAGTTTGCTGAGATCTTTTTGTAGTTCTTCACAATCCCTTTTGGTTTTGACTGTCCTGAACAACTTGGTGTCATCTGCAAACTTTGCCACCTCACTGCTTACCTCATTTTCTAGATCATTGATGACTTATTTCATGTAGATGTGGATCCATGGGGCTTG
The DNA here is from genome assembly GCF_033958435.1 of Carettochelys insculpta. Taxonomy (NCBI): domain Eukaryota; kingdom Metazoa; phylum Chordata; order Testudines; family Carettochelyidae; genus Carettochelys; species Carettochelys insculpta. Next base: position 37,789,309 of record NC_134152.1, read on the forward strand.
GTGAAGCTTGACTTTATTCCCTATCTGTAAATTGTTTGGGAGCTTTGAGAATCTGGACTGAACTGGATGTAACTGGAATTGCCGCATAAACGTGTGGCCTCTGACAGTGGTGGGCAGGCCAGCCTTGGGTGCAGGATGCAGCAAGAGGGTGTTTTAGTTGTTGCCTTTTTGTCCTCTCGGTGAGGCACTCAGCCCAGCTGGAAGAGTCCAGGCATAGCTCCAAGGGTGTGGTGCCTCCCACAGGCACTTATAATGATCCCATTCACACCAGCGCCCATTATTAGGGCAGTGCATGGTCACAACATTTGTCTCTGCATCCAATCCACAAACACCATCCTGGGAGAGCCACTTCTGTTCAGGCATCCACAGGTTTGCAGGGCTCCACCATGTCTCCGTGCAGGGGGACTGGCTGCATTTTCCAGAGGTGACTGTGGGCCCCCATTCGTAGGTCAGAGCCCATTTGAACACTGGGTTGCACTTCAGGACGTAAATGTGGGGCCTTGTGAACACCTGCACACATGTGCCTTTCGTTCTAGTGCGTATAAATTAGCGAGCCATGAAAGATGTTGGAAGGAGGTGAGAGTAGTATTAATACATCAAGTTTGCTGCACTCTGCTGGGGTGGGTGGGGTCCTGAGCACCAGGCAGGATGGTCCACAGACTTCCAGGCCCTGTGCAAGGCGGGAGGGCCAGCTCAAGGTCCCAGGAAAGGGCAGGGCCTTGGACAGAAGGGGCAGGGATGGTGGTTAGCCTTCCCCAGCCAGTCCTGTAGCTCCACCCAGGTTACACTGCCCAGGTCTCTGTCAGTGTCCAGCTGCTGCTGTTTCTGCTGTAGCAGCAGCCGGGTGCTTCAGGCCCTTCTAAATTGTCAGGCCCCGCGGCAGCTGCCTCCTTCCCTCCCACTCCACATTGGTGGGTCTGGCATCAGGACACCTGTCTGCAACTCTGAGCTCTCCCAATGGCCTGGGACAGCTCGGTCACTCTGCCCCACTGTCTGCTCTGCAGATACACTTACCTGTGTCTATATATATAGTGTTTGTGTGTGTGTGGGGGGAGGTTCCTGAAGTGGCTGATGTCTCCAGGGGAGTGTAAAATATCATCGGGAGGGAGGGCAAATCCAACTGGTCCACGTTTGACTCACCCCCTGGCAGGGCTAACCTCCCGTTGGTTTCAGCAGCACTGGGGCAGAGCTAGCAGACAGGGCCCCGATCTGCAACACCAGCCTGTGCAGCTGGTCCCACTGAGGTCAGGGTCCCACTGAGGTCACTCCAAGCAAGGAGAGGCTCTCAGCCTCAGCCCTGGCTCAGCTCACAACCGGGATTGAGAGCTGGTTCATGGGAGATCCGCTTCAGAGATCAAGGAAGGGCCCATCCAGGGCTCTCGGCTGTCACTTGTCAGTCTGTGTAGTGATGGTGGAAGGCACCTGCCATATCAGGCACGCTCCCAAAGCCCTTCTGTACATGGGGAAGGGGTTCTCACACGTCCAGCATGGATTATCCTTCCCATTGTCCCTGTCCTTGCCTCCAGCATGAGAGCCGAGGAGCGAGGCACCAAAAGGCTGCCAGTTCCCCTGCTCTGGGGCATTTGTATCCAACAGTTGTCATATGGTGTCTTACCTTGGGGCTCCATTACCCCTTGTCATCCCACCCTGATTGGGGGGCAGCATGAGGCTGCATCATCTCAGCGGGGGAACCGATGCACAGACTCTGGGGGCAGCAAACTTCCTGTGTGCACAGTCCTCCCACCTGCTACTATGGGCAGACCAGCTATAGGGCAGGCAAAGCCCCAGCCCCAGCCCCTCTCAGCACCAGAGGGCTCTCCTCTGAGCCCGGCTTCCCCCTCCTCTGTCTGTTGCCTCATTTTTCTACACAAAGTGTCTGAGGTGTGGGAGAGCTGGAGGAGGCGGGGCCCCTTGGAGGTTCTACGAGGTCTTCATATCCTGTCACAGCGTTCTAGGCCACATCTGCCCTCAGCTCCCTGCTCCATTGGTCTGTCTCGCACCTCCAGTATCTCTGGAGCATTGTGCACCTGAGTGTTCCTGGGGGTCATGTTCTTCTACCTGGGTCTCTGATCCCCCCTCACACCCTTTAATTCAAAGTGTGCATTTTCTTGCAGCACCAGGACATTTTCCTACCACTTCTGTGTATCCACAACTCTCCCACTAATTTGTACATTTGGAGTCCATGGAATTCACAGCCTGGAGTGAGGTGTGTTCCGTGCACTGAACACTGCTGGTACTTCTAGTTGACATGCTTGTCTTGTGCTACACAATGAAGGGCTGGGGGATTTCATGTTCTTTATCAAGGAATTTTAAAGTTCTGAAGAAAACCCTGACCTCTAGAGAGAGGCTGAGTTCTGCCTGTGGCATTTCCCTGGTCCATGTTTCCAGCAGCCATAGCTGTGAGATATGGACACCAAGTGCAGAAGTGGCAGTGTTTTGCCATGCTGGGTATTTTCTTTTCATAGACTGCCCAATGTGTTTTTGTGCCAGTACTTGCGGGTACTGCATACTGGCATCTCTGCAGCCCCAGCTGTGGGATTGGCAGCCGGGAGCCGGATGAGTGCTGGCACCTCTTTTTTTGACAAAAAAGGCCCTGACAATGCCAATAGAAGTCTCTTACAACACATGGTAGATCTCAGTGAGGAGACAAGGACTGAGTGGGCCCTGCAGGCAGCACTCCTCCCCCCCTCCTTTCTGCGCCAGCAAGAGGCGGGTGGAGAGGAGAGGAGAGGGGAGGGGAGTTTTTTTGAACAAGTGCAAGTTGCAGTGTTGCAGAGGAAGTGGCTCTTCCAGCTGCTGCTGCTTTCTGCCATATTGTCTGGGAGAAAGGGATGCTGTTGGGAGCAGTAAACTACAGGAGACTCCAGGAGAACAACATTCCCCGATTAGCATGAGGAATTAAGAATTAATTTGTCAAAGGCTGTTAACAAATGGTCAGTAATTAAGCAGGCAACCAGCAAAGGGAGTGTTTGCTCAGCCAGGCATCCCCCCAGGGGTTAGCTGTGGGAGTAGGGGTTTGGCAGAAGTGAAAACTAGCCTGCTAAGGTGAGTTGAAACCTTGCTGTCTGCTGTTCGAGCACTGGGATGGGCAGCAGGGCCCGGGAGGGGCAGGCCCAGGTACCCCACACGCTGCCTGGCAAAGGGATGAGGTGCATAAGGAATTGTGGAGTCCCATTTTACCTGGTGATTGCTTTCAGGCTGTTGTTGTTGCAGTTGCTTTGCTGGTGCCCTTGCCCTGCAGGGATTCTGCTGAGTTTTCTCGCTGCATGTGTGACCCAGTCAGTGTGGCCTTTTAAAGTGGCAGGCGGGAAGACAAGGGGCATGGAGTGGGAGGGGAGGGGAAGATAGGGTTTCCCTATTGGAGTGGGAAGCCAATGCTTCAGGTATGGCACTGCACCCTGCCTGCACCTGTTCTATACTAGGAATGTCCTGGGTCTTGGTCTCCTGTGCATTGGGCTGAGCTGACACCAGGGAGGGAATTAACCCCTGGAACAGCCGGATGTTCCATTGCGGATCCTTTTTGTCAGTTGAGTTTGGGTATCCGTCGAAAAGTTCTGCCATAGATAGGTTTGTGAGGTGGCTCTCTGGCCTGTGCTCTGCAGGCAGGGAGACTGACGTGGCCTCCAGAAAGTCAGCATAACATGGTAAAGACTCAGACCGTAATGGACGTTCGGGGCAATACTTTGAGCACTAGCCTTGCAGTTTCTCCGCATAAGGAACTGGATTATTGCCTTTTAAAATGGAGGGTCAATGCTATGAATGTGTACGTACACGGCTGGGGGGGCGGGGGATGCTGGTGCATCCCTTGATGCTGACAATGTCGTTCCTTCTGCATGGGTCCTAAACTCCCTCCCAGCTACAATCACCTAGGAGAGGTGGCAGGCCGGCTCCATAGCTTGGCCACCTCCTGGCTAGGCACAGAGATCATGTTCAGAGTCCTGGCAGAGTGGTCATAGGTCCATAGAGAGACCTTCTAGCAGCTGCCGGCCCCGTTGGTTGCACGTGGCCATGGCCATGACCCTGTGGGCAGAGTCACTTGAAAAGCGGGTAGAACCTAGGGCAGCGGGTGGATCTTTGCTTCCGTTCACTGACGGGCTTTGCTGGTGGCGTCTTTCCCACCTTGACTCTGTTTGTTCAAGATCTGTGTGAGGGTTGAGAGAGAGATTGAGAGACCTCCAGGGGTCTGCACTGCCAACATGAGGGTGGGTGGCCTCACTGCATAGCGCCTTCCACACAGAGGTACCCAGAAGGGTTTCCCTGCGGAGTGAATTGGGCACCTGGATGGAGAGCAGCTGACCAGGCTCTGCCCCAGTAATATGGACACGGTACTGTTTGGCTGGTGTTGGGAGCTCTGCTTCCAGGGAGGGCATGGCACAATAGGGGATGCAGCCTCAGGATCCAACAGGAAACTTCATTGCTCCTGAACATGCAGCCCGCGACAGGGCCAGCAGTACCTTCCTCCCTGTGCAGCCGGCCACGTCTCCTGAGCCTCCCAGCCACAGTGAGTCACGACTGGGCACCACATGCTGGCCGGATGCACTGCACTCTTCCTGCGGTGCCTGCTGAAGGCCAGCCAGGGACTGTGCTCGGGGCTGCAGGCTCAGAGTGCCAGGTCCATTGCATCTCTCCTCTCCAGCGTGCCGCGCTCCATGTTGGCCAGGAGTTCCTTCCTGGGGCCTGCTCCCCCTCAACACACACACACACTTGTTCTCTCTACAGTCGGCGATGCGGTCAGGGCCCCACAGTCTCAGGGAGCACCTGTTGCTTTGCGTCTCGTCACAGCAGTGCTCTCCAGTGGGGACAGGCATAGGTGGTGGGCTCAGCTTTGAGCTCGCACCCACCTGTGGGAGCGGGTAGGGCCTTAGCTATGGGATTCTCTTCCCCAGAAGTTCAGGCGGGCTGAAATATCGCCACTGCTGGCTTGGTCTGTGCCAGGTCCTGCTCTAGCGCCATGGGTGGGTGTGCTAGCATAGACCACCCTTCTGTGGGAGCAGAGGCCGGGGTCAGGATGCCGGCAGCTGTGTCTCCTCAAGGGCTCCCTGTTTATCACCTGCTGCAGGCACCCAGCCAGGGCAGCCCTGGAGAAGGTACATATGCCTCTCAGAGAGCTGGACGGGACCTCGGGAGGTCATCAAGTCCAGGCCCCTGCCCTCTTGGCAGGACCAAGCACCAGCCTTTCCCCCGCTGCCCCTTCTTCTCTACTTGCCTCCGATCCCTAAATGGCCCCCTCAAGGCTTGAGCTCCCCACCCTGGGCTTGGCAGGCCAGTGCACAAACCACTGAGCGGCAGCAGAGTGCAGGCCAGTCCCAAGAGCAGGATGTGGCCTGAGCCCAGGCACTTCCCTGTTAACCAGCATGACCTGGACTCTGTGACAAAGTCCTCTGGAGCCACCCAGGGGTATTTGACCCATCCAAGGGAGCAGCTTTAAGTGAGCCAGAGGAGGGGGAGAACTCTGTCTCTAGAGGGATCTCTTAATTTCTAGGCCGCCTGCCACTGAGACCACAGCCGCTTAGGGGTACGCTGTACCCACGCACGTCCAGAAGAGAGCACACGGGGCAACCTTGTACCTGGCTTCCCTCAAATCCTGCCGGGGGCCTGCTGCACAAGCTGTGGGGAGCTGGTGACACCAGAGTGCACCCGGGGCCTTGGCAAGGCACCAGTTCCGGGTGGGGGCAGCTGCCTAGCACCCATCACAATTACGGGTTTTCCCTCCTACCTTAGTCGGTTCAGCCAGCCACGAGAGGTGGCTCCCCCGCTGCGGGGGGCACAGAGGAGTGCCCTTCCCTGTAAGGGACTGCTTCTAATTCAGTCCCGGCCTGCAGGGGCGGAACGTCAGTGCCATCTGACAAGTCCCTGTGGGCAGGGGCTTGCCTCCCAGAGGGCACTTGTGCCTTCGGCACTGCCTCGCCCGGGGCCTCAGCTCCCCCCGCTGATGGCTGAGAGAGCACCATTGGTCTGACGTAGCCACCCACAGGTGGGTTCAAACCTGCGACCTCTGGAGGTAGTGCATGAGCCTCTAGAGTTTGCGCTGGAAGCCCGCTGGCTCTCAGCCAAGGCAGTCGAGGAGATTTAGTCTTTCTCTCTGTAAGTGGTCTAGGGGCCACTACAAGGGACAGTGACCCACACCCCTCCATGTAGGGGTCATACTAACAGGAGGACTCACTCCAGTTACCCATCAGCATCGAAGGTGCCAGAAAGGATTTTTGGCTAGTTAAGAAAACGAGTCGCTTTCTGGGGCTGACCTGCTAGGTGCCGGATAGTCAGCCCACGTTCTGCTGGGGACTTGCTGCCTTATCTCATGGGATCCCAGCTCCCTGGAGGATGTGTGTGCTCCCGCTCCTCAGGCCGCAGCCATGTACCAAGCCAGGCCCTGCTCTGCCACGCTCTTGGAAATCTTCAGTCGGGGTTTATACCAAGGCGGGGGATGGCTAATTCTGGGCCTGTATGCTTAAGCATTCCACCCCCCTCTCCGTTCTGATCGGTCTCAGAACTCGCTATCAGGTGCGGCAGACAACGCAGGTAGCCCCAGTCTTGATTTAATGAGTATCTGAAAATGTCATAAGAGGCGTGATAATAAAACATCAGATGTAAGAAAATGACTAGCCAAAAGGCATTTGGGAAAGGGAAGAGCGTAAATGTACTAGATTAAGACACTAATTTCTGTCCCTTGTTTGTTTTCCATCTTTCCTGTGTCTTGACAGACAGAAATAAATGCATGTCTTTCTCCAAAGCGCTGTCTGCTGTGCCTTGCTGTATTGTAGCCATGGGGTTCCCAGGGCTGGAACAGCCCATTTATTTTCCAGATTTGATGCTTTATCACTTTCAGAGGAGATGCTCAGCTACTTCGTCATCCATTTCCATGGTGAGGTGTTACACTTAAAAGACAGATCAAGGTTTGGATGGTAATAACTAAATTTGATTTTCAGCAATCTGAAGTATCTTTGTAAATTAAAGACCTGCAATTTTTGCTTTTGTTTACACCGTGTAAGAAGAGCATAAAAACAAAGTCGTTAAAGCAAGTGCTGAGAAATGAAGAGGCTTTCTTTGTAACTTGCTCGGTGCAAACCTGTCCTCTGGTCTCTCTTTGTTGTGAAGATCGCTGTATGCTAGCTAACTCTCAAGCACAACACACAATGAGAGAAAGACAGAGGCCAGAGCAGTGGCTCAAGTAAGGGATGTGTTAATGGTTTAATGGGCTGATCACCTCCTCCATAATTTTCTCAGTTCTAGAGCAATTGACCCTGGTCACCGCGCTAATAAAGGTCTGTCCCCTGGGTTCTTGTTCAAAGGTTCAGGAAGCTCTTCCAGAGAAAGCCTTAAGTGGCTTTTAACAATATGTATTTTATATATTGTTACAGTCTAGTACTCTGCTAATTCGGCAGTCAGTGCAAATACCATCAGTTCAGGTCCAAGGGTAGTCCAATTGAAAAAAAAGAAACACAAATGCTAAACAGAAATTAATTTTGTCATCTGAGCTCTTTGTTTGCTTCCCTCTGAATGGGGGCAGCGCTGGTGCTGCTTCTCTGCAGTGTGCAAAGGCATCTTGTGAATATGTCACTTTGCTTTGTAAACACACACGAGAACCTTTTGTTTTGCCAAGGCTGAGCTGGGAGAGATGTGGCAGGGAGCCAGCGGGGGCTGGCAGGGAAAGCATCACACATGGGCCAAGCGAGTGCCGGAACATTCCCTGGCATTCGGAATTCATCCACCGTTGTCCCCATTCATTCTTTTGGGTGCAGGTACCAAGGGGTTCATCTTGCATCTTGCAGTGCGTGCCCCAGGGCCCTTCTCGCTGCCACAAAAACGCCAGCTGACACCCTCGTGGGCATCACAGGCCAGCTTTGCCAGTCCAGGGAGTGCTGAGGCCATAGATGTGTGGCCAGAGGCAGAGCTTAAGTAAGACCTGTCTGACTGCTGCTTACTCTGGGGAGTCATTTATGCTCCTTTGCCAGCAGCTTCTTCCTGGTCATGTTTGTTAAAACTGGGCCCGTGTTCTTCTGCTGCCCCTTTCCAGGCCCCTGGCTGGTGCCACCATCCTGTCCCTTAGTTCGGTTAGGGTTGGCTGTGGCTGAACTGTGTGGCGTGCTGGTGTATTGTCATGGTCATAACCCGGTCTCTGTGCACATCCAGCCCTTGGGCTGCTGGGCTGGGGGAAGGATGGTACGTGTTTGAGCTGAATTCAGCTAGAGGGGCCAGATAGTCCAGGAGTGTAAATCTGCACAGCTCTGTTCACAGCAGTGGAGATGAACTGCTTTCAACCAGCTGGTGATATGGCCCATCTGTTTAGAAACCTGGAACTCAGGGCTTTGATCATATTCGTTTGAACTTAACAAAAACAAATGGCTCCCTCCCCTAATGTGTTGCTTTTGAGCCTTGTAGTGCTGAGAGATATGTCTCCTCTGGGGTTTTGATATCTGCAGTAGGAGTCTGTGTTTTTCCGGCCAGGAGTAAGGGGGATACCAAACAGCTATGTAATGTATCAAATACATCCAATTACACATCTCCTCCCCTCCCCCTGAACTTGGATGTAATTAAGTTGGAGACAGGTTGGAGCAAAAGCTTGGAGCATTGTGGGTGGGAGACAAGCTCTCACGCCCCTGCTGTCTCCACGTTCCCTCAGACTCTGCTCCAGCAGGGCCTTCCTTTAACAGGCTGCTGGGCAAATCCTCTGCATAAACTTTCAGCTTTGTGTTACTTCAGCAAAGTAAAAGATTCACTGGTGGTTGTGATTGTGGAGGGTTGTTAAAGCTTTAGCTTCTGTTGCTTCACTGATTATGGCTGTGAACCACTGTGCCACCCTGCTCCACGTGTCTTGGCTTAGATGACTTTTTATACTATATAAAACACTGGGCTGGCTGCAGCCCTGGCTGCTTTTATCTGTGCAGAACCATTGTTACAGACATCTAAATGGACCCCTCTCCTCTCTCTGCGGGGGAGCTGAGTCGCACACCCCTGGCAGGAGCAGGATAAGTCGCGGTGTCGTACGCCGCAGCGTGGATACAATAATTAAACTGAAATGAGCCATCTGTAAAACCCCATCAGGTTTAAACATTCCATTGTTCCCCGCCAGTTCCACATGACGGAGCTTGATGTGGAATCATCTCATTCAATTAGATGTGGCAGGCCTGCTGCCTTCTGCGCTGCCTCTGGGTCATTAATACTTGAGATAATTTGTCACACACCCTCCCTTGCCCCCCCAGCCCAGCTTGCCCAGAGAGCGGCACTCTGTGGGCAGCTGTTGAGACAGATGAATGACAAGTGACTGCTGCCAGGTTAACTGTTTCACTGCTGTTCTAATTTACCTGGTGCAATGCACCTGTGCTGCTGGTGCACCAGGAATCGGCTGCCCTGGGCTCCCGACACGAGCTGGTAGGGCAGCAGCAGTGGGTGATATGTTGTGCTTTCTGGGCTGCCATTGTTGTGCCTGGGGGTTTTGTTATTAGTGTCCTTTGGAGCCACTGCCGTGGATTTCTAGAGAGGAAGTGCCAGCCTGGTAGATCTTGAAATGAGATTTTCAGGGAAGTCAGGTCATGTTCGGCAGATGCTGACTGACGGAAATAGCCACTCGACTGCTGCAAGGCTGAGCACAGCTCGCAGCTTCCCAGGGCAGAATAAGGGAGAACTCCCCTGGTTTATTAGACACGCGGATGCCTACGGCTGGTCCCCAGTAATGTAATGGGTTTGCACTAATAAACACCAGTGGTGTTGGAGCCACCTCCTAACGCCGGCTGCAGTGTTTGAAGCAGTGTGTTACAGGCAGCCTTGTGAAAGGAGTGGTGAGCTGCTTGGAGCACTGCCCCAGAAGCGGGTGCAGCCTCAGGCAGGTGGGAACTGGCAGCCGTGGGGAGTAGAGCAGACAGCCAAGTGAAGGGCACGGCCAACTCCAGGACAGCAGGAGTTTATTCACAGTTCTGCATGATGTAAGGCAGTGAGAGCACCTCGGGTGCTCAGTGAGAGCACTGTGGTGGGTTCCCCTCCTCTAAGGAACAAGAGCAGTGGGTCTCCTCCTGTGTCAGTGGCAGGAGGAACTGGGCAGGGAGCAGACCAAAGAGGGCTGGAGGGGAAAGGAGAGGAGAGAAGGTTACAGCGGAACAGGTGGGATTGGAGCAAGGGCAGGAGGACGATGCTATTCTAGCCCTCTGTAGAATTGGGATGAATGATGCTCTGCAGTTAATGCTCCCTGGGTGATCGTTATGAATTATTTAAGCGCAGCTAGAATGGGATGCCTAGTCCCATGCACATCCGTATGTAAATGTGCCTCTTTGCACATTGGTCTGTACGTGTGTGTATGGGTATGTCTAGCTGGAGATAGATCTGTCTAAAGTCTCAAGGGTTAATAGATCTTGAAAGGGGAGCAAATGGTGCCCTACTAACTTGCTCCCTAGTGGGGCTGAATTCCCAGGAAGGATTACAAGATCCTGCCCAATGTCATGTACAAGCTCACTGAGCTGAACTGACTCCTCTTAATGGCCTCTCCTCTCCAGATTTGTACTCGGGGCACCTGCCTGTACCAATTAGCTCTCTAGGTGTCTCACTAATAATTCCTCATCTCCTGCACACACCCAGTCTTTGTTCACAGTGGAGAGCTGTGGGGGTTACAAGTTCAGTTTTGCTTCTCAGCCTCTGTCTGAAAGTGCCTGGCAACTTCTGATACTTAATCACTTTTTCACCAGGCTGAAGAGGGGAGATTTTCTCTACTCCCCTTTAAATGGCCTCCAAATGGAGGCTCAAGCCAAGATGACTAATGACAGACCCTATTAAACTAATTTAGTAGGGGACGCTTTGATGGGAGCCTTCCCAAGCCCAGTTATTGCTGTAGGGGACTGTACACTAATTGGCAAATCCAGACCTCCTCACTGTAGTATTCGAATTAGAGACAGGGCACGTTTTTCGTTTTGTTTTGTGTTCTGCCCAAGGATGTCTTTTTGATTGAGAAGATTTGTATTGATTTGCTGCAAAGGACCAGATTGTATAATCTCACTAATGGGATAGTAAATCCAGATTCTTTTAATAGCTAGGGATGCATCCCGCACTTTACCAAACGCCTTTACTGCAGGTTTTGTCAAAGAATCCCCTGTGCATGTCTTTGCCTTTCCAAAGCTGTCAGCTGTAGTGAAATATAAAGGCGATGAAATATTTCTGCACAACTCTCCACAGAAGATGTGCTTCGCTCTGGAAATCTGTTCTGGTGAATTGCCAGATACCGAACTCCTGCACTGGATTCCTTGGTGAAATTCAGCTGAGCTACAGTGAACTGAGCCCAGGTGAGAGTGGAAGATTGGTGTTAATGAACACATTCTAGGCCAGGGGTTTTCAGCCAGTGTGCCACGGCATGCTGATGTGTTGTGAGAGTGTCCAAGTGTGCCCTGAGAGTTCATCAACTCCCCCTTGCTGTGGCTCTTTGCAGACCCACCGTGGGCGGCTGTGGCTGGGGGGGAATTGACGACCCTGTGCCAGCTGGGACTTAAACAGTGAGGCTGCCTGAGTCCTTGTGGGGTTCACCAATCCCCCCTGCGGAATGGTTCTTTGCAGAACCACCGTGAGGGGAAATGCCAAGCCTGCAGGACCCCATTCGTGCTGGGAGGCAGCTGAAATGCTGCTTCCAGGCCAGAACAAGCTAGCAGGGAGCCTGCCCCCACTCCCTGCTGTGGTGAAGCGGGAGGAGCTGGGACATGGTTTAAACGTCACATACTGGCTCCCAGGGTCTGCTGGGGACATGAGCTTGCTTTCAGGGGTTACTCATTTACTCAGCATCCCTCCCATGGCGTTGGGTGGATATCAGAAATGTCTGTGCTCGCTGCCTAAGACGGTGTATTCTGTGGTGGATTTGAACCATTACTGCATTGATCCCTGTTTAGCTTGTTGTATGCACTGCTGTGTGCCAAATCTCTCCAGTAAGACCATCACCATAATCCTTGCCGTGTGTGTGTGCCGTGTTACGGAAAAGGTTGGGAGCCCCTGTGCAGGCTCACGTTCTCCCTTTGGGGAGGGTGAACGAGATGGGTACACAGCAGCTGTGTAGGAGGCAGGATGCAGTTATAAATTCAGGCAGTATGTCTGACCCTGCTGCAGTGTACACCTCCGTGATCCCTCTCGGCTGATGGATGCGCTCAGCTTAATTAATTTCCAGGCCAAATGGAAGTTCTGCAGGGTAGGCTACTGGGCCAGTGCCTGCTTCAGGCAAAAGGGGAGTTTTAAAATCCTATTTAGCTAGCTCTCTTCGTGGGCTGCACCTTTTCCTATGGAGAGCATGGAAGCTCTTCCCAGTGTGCGCCACTAGCATCAGATGGAGCAGGAAGCACAGAGACATGCCTCTATTGCCACATCCTCTCCCAGCCAGACTCCAAACAGGGCACAGGGCATTATGTGGAACCACAGCCTTGTGCAGCAACCACAGGAGCCTTCCTCCGGGCCAGGGTGTGGATGCTGAAGGTGATGCTGTTCTGGGCGTGAGGGACCGTCAGAGGTGGCATTGCAGACTTGTAGCACCTTCTCAGCCGCTCCCAAGTCAAGGTCCCAGCCTACATTTTGTGGGGGAATGGACTGAAAAAGGTGATCACCGAACCAGGGTGCCCTGACTCTATGTGACCACGCAGCGTGTGAAGGGCTGGGCAAAACAGGGTGCTGCGTCATTGATTGTAAATGATAGCTGGGGAAGAGCTTAGGTCTGATGCTTCAAAGGAGCGAGGCACCATTGTGCCAGGTTTGGCTCTGTAGCGATGCCCAGACTCCTGTCTAACCCTTGTGGGCCCCTACACTCGCTTGGTGCCTACGTTTTCTGGGCTGACTTCCTGCTGTGCCAGTGTTTGTGCCTCCCTCTAGGTGTCCAGATGCCCAGCTGGTACATAACATGCTCAGAGGCTGCCCCTGGACTGGGTCCCATTCAAAACTCAACTGAATGATGCAGGAGGAAAAAAGGTGGTGGTGACCAGCAATGTTCCCACTCGTCTTTTCCACCCATGAACAGCCCATCAGTAAAAACAAAAACCGAGCTGCAGATGCTGTGCTCATCAGCTGTGTGGCATTTGAATCTCTCTTGAGTGGCTGCACAAGCTCACAGCTTACTGGGAACATTGGTGCCCAGTGGTTAGAGCGGGGGTGTGCAAAGTGTGGGGCAGGCCCCCTTGGAGGGCATGAAATTTCGTAAGGCGGGGGATGCAGCACTATTAGCTGCTGGGTCTCAAGCTCATCCATCTCATTAAAAATGTTGAAATATGTTGCCCTGTGTTTGTGTGTTCCCATTTGTATACCAATTAGTGCAGTTTTTACATTCAATAGGTTTATTTTCCTACACGTGCTGAAAGGGAGTGTGGTTTTGTTTTCATAGGACCATAACCAAAGGAGGGATAGCTCAGTGGTTTGAGCACTGGCCTGGTAAACTTGGGGTTGTGAGCTCAGTCCTTGAGGAGGCCACTTAGGGGTCTGGGGCAAACAGGTTAAGGGAAAAAAATTGCCAAGAATGGTGCTGGACCCTGCTGTGAGGGCAGGGGGCTGGGCTCAATGACCTCTGAAGGTCCCTTCCTGCTCTATGAGATAGGTATATTTCCATTGCTTTGGATTGTACTATACAGGGTGGGTTGTCCCTGCTAATTGCAGGGATGAAAAGTGGGGCCCAGTGTAAAAAGCTGGCTTCCCCCTGGGTTAGAGGATGTGCCTGTTCCATTGTGGATAAATGTTTACAGAATCCCTGGGCCAGAGCAAGTGCACACAAACACTTGTAGTTCAGCGCCCAGGGCCCCTCCCTGGGTCCACCCTTCTGCTCCAGTTGTTCTTTCATCATTAATCCACAGTGCTACATCCTCAGATGGAGGGACCTCTGCTCCCATCAGTGTATCTCCCAGCCAGGCAGTGAGAGCTTCTGCCTGAGTGGTGGGAAACCCACATTCAAATCTTTCCCCCCACTGTAGTAGAGGGGAAAATTAATACTCACAGACCAGGCAGCATTTTAGAAGCACCGTATGAACATTAACAAATTATTCCTCCTCAGACCAGGCTGAAGTATGTCATGGTAGCCAAACTGTACAGCTGGAGAAACGGAAACTTGGGAATGTTGACCAAGGCCAGAGAGTGAGTCTGTGTCAGAGCCAGGCTTCATCCTGGGGATTCCTGACTCCCAGTCCTGTGCCGAGACCATGAGACTAGCCCGTCTGTCTCTGTAAGGTTATTGTGACATTGACAGTGCAGAGTAATTCAGCATGGCTGATAACTCTTAGAAATAAAGCCTAGCAGGTAGAAAAGGAGAGTGAGGATTTGAGTTGTGGAGAGAGACAGCCAGTCAATGCTACTTCCTTTCTTGTAATGAATAGGCTATTGAACATGTACAAACAAGCTCTCTGTGGTCATAAATGCACTTAAATCAAGGGGTTTATGCCAGGAGGGTGTTTGCCAGCTGGGAACATAAGAATTGCTGTTCTGGATCAGAACCATGGGCCACTTAGCGCAATAGCCTGCCTCTGAGAGTGGCTGGTACCACTTATGAAAATCACTACAGGAGACAGCCATGGCTTTGCCAGCTCAAAAGAGAAGTTTCTTTCTAACTCCTGTCCACTAGAGCTTGGCTTGTGCCCTAAGCACATCCCAAGCTGGGAGGCTGAAGAAGTGGGCTATGCCCAGAAGCGAGCTCCTGCCTTGCGTTCCAGGGACGGCTGGTCTCCAGGTGGGAGTGACCTGTCTCTGTGCTGCAGTGCAGCACTCGCCAAGTGCCTGGCTCCAGGAGATGGTTCCAGTGTGGCCGCTGAATGCCATGTGCAGGTGTCATCTGGCTCAGAATGCAAATGAGCCCATTAGAAACATTCCAGGGCTCCTTGCTAGCAGACTGGGGTGGTTTCCTGAAGAGTTAAAGTCCCTAACAATTTATTGCTGTGATTGACCAGGCAGCCCTGGTTTTAGACTGTTTCTAACGGTGGATTTGAAGTTTTTAGGGATCCATTAAACACCTATTAATGTGTGTGTGTTTCTAATACCGGTAGGAAAGTAAAACGAAATATCTGTCTTGTGACACTAGCTGTTTGAAACAAAGGCATTCCCAACTGCTGGTCCTGGAACCCCCTGCTTTTCTGTGGCTAGGAGAAAGCTGATGTTGAATATGGGTGGAAAGAAAATGCCCAGCTCATAGTGATTCAACTGGTATTGAGTTAATTCAGTAAAGGGAAAGGATTTGTCTGCACTGACAGATCCAACATTTAAATTCCTGCGTCAGGTTGTTGCAGTATTAAAAGTTAATAGGGTGTAGGTTTCTAACAATATATATCTCATCAGTCCACTGGTATAAAGGTGCTTGCACACGAATTACTTCTCCATGTGTGGAATATAGGCTGCCCTACTGGTCACTGCATGTGAGGTGGATAAGTTGCACTGAAGAATCCAACACGGGGCAGCTGAGTGGAGGGGCTTATGAGTGGGGTGAGACGAAAATGGGTTTCCTTAGCTTTAAGCAAAGATGATTGAAGTTTGAAACCACTGACCGTTTGTGTTGCTGGAGGCTGCTGGGCAGGCCAGAAGTAGGGATTATGGGCTTACGTTAAGAAGGAATGCGTGTCTCAGAGTAAACGTTTCAGGGGGCACTTCACAGTGTGTGGTGAACACAGAACGACTTACAGGGTCAGTGGTTGATAGTACTTAACTCCATGTGCTTGAACATGTAGAATATAACATGTTAAATGAGTTCTGGGAAGCACCAGCTGCCCTTTTGTGCAGCTGGGAAGGAAGTTAAAGCAGGTCTTCTATACAGAAGAAGACAAACAGGTGAGACCAGCTGCCTATCTCTGGTATTCTTCGTTGTCCGCCTTTGCCGTGGTCTTTCTTGTTCATCTCCTCTGTAAACGACACTTTTTTATTCTCTTGTATGTGAGTCTTTCTAGGTCTCTACTTACTTTGGTTGCCCGGCTCTGGGCCTATTCTGTTTCCGCTCTTTCCTTCGGGGAAGGGATGCAGTGCTGTGCACACGAGGAATACAGTTGTAATATGTGAAGTATAAGCCTCCAATACAGCCAATATCTATCCTCTTTTTGACCACCAGTACTTTGTGTGGAGGTCTGCACTGTGCTGCCCACAGTGGCACCTGGCTCCTTCTCCTCGGTGGTCACCGTCTGTTTAGAACGCACCATGGTGTGGGAGGACCTCACAGTGCAATTGTCAGGTTGAGCTTCATTTGCTGCTGTTACCTGTTTCACCTGGTGTTCTGATGGGGGAGGGTCCTTCTGAAGTTTGTCACAGTCTTCTCTAGACCCGACTAGTCTGAATACTCCTGTGTTCTTCTTCAAGTGGTGTTCCTGGGGATGCTCCATGCTAGATGTCGGTGTGGCCTGGTGCCGGCAGTTGGAGGTTTTCACTAGCAGTGCCTGGCTGCCCCATGCGTGCTCAGTAGCTCTCTTGTGGTACTGTTGGTACCCATTTGGTGCAGACGATGCGCAGTTCCTGCTGCAGTTCTTGACAGCAGAGGGAACCCCTGGCAGTGCTGATTCCTCACTTTAAGACCACAAGAAAAAGACAAAAGTTACTTCTTCCCCTGACCAATTTCATTTTAACTCCCTAATTTAAAAAAAAAAATCCGTTAACCCCCTACCCACCCTCACCCTTAGCCCTCAGGGTAGTCCGCCTTCAGCGACAGAGTGGTGAGCTCGCTCAGATTCAGGAGATGGGATTCATTCCGAGAGGCCAGGCTGATCTCAGATGGGCATTCATCCTGCGTCAGGTGCCTTGGAGAATCGCATGTACCCCCAAAATTTCCCCACTGTCACAATCTAAGAACCAGGGCCAGACATAACAGAAAGCTTCATCTGAAGACGACCCTCCTGGCAAAGTCTCTGCAGCCCTCTGATGAGACCCCGCCATAAGGTCTCATAAAACTACCTCAAGGATCAAGGCTCAAGCTTCCAGCAGTTCAAGGAAGTGAGCCTCCTCTTCTCCTGCCTGGGACTCGAAAGTTAAGAGGGTCTCCAGTGAGATCATTGCCTGTGGTGCTGAATTCCTCAAGCATAGCAGTAGCATCCTTCAGTCTGCGTAGACTGTGCATCGCGCCCTTCGTAGTTCCGTTTGGCATCCTCATTTGCAGCGTCGGCTGTGACTGTGAAGACCCACACGAGAGTGACAGTCCTTGCTGCATCTGTTGCATGTGTAATGGGTGTCTGGCAGGTCCTTGCTGTTCTTTCTGTGGGCTCGCTTCTCCTTTGCTACCTGTCTGATCCTCAACTCACCCTTCTGAAGGCCCTTGTATAGTTCCTGCCTCCATCTGCTGCGATCGTCTGCCAGCTCCTCCCAGCTGTCTGGCTTGATGTCTACTTCCCTGAGGTCCCTCTTGCAAACATCTTTGTAGTGCAACTGGGGGCTTCCGGGAGGTCTTTCGCCAGAGGCTAGCTCACCATACAGGATGTCTTTTGGGATCCTTCCATCATTCATCCTGTGGACGTGGCCAAGCCAGCGGAGCCGACGCTGTCTGAGGAGGGTGTGCATAGTTGGGATTCCAGCTTGCACGAGGACAGCAGTGTTGGACACTCTGTCCTTCCACGATATTCGAAGGATGCGCCTGAGGCAGCGCTAGTGGAAGACGTTCAGCCTCTTTTCCTGCAGGGCATACAGGGTCCAAGTCTCACTGCCGTAAAGGAGGGTGCTGAGGATGCAGGCTCTGTAGACTTGCATTTTGATGTGAGTGTACAGCTTGTTGTTATTCCACACTCTCTCGCTGAGTCTGGACAGAGTTGTGGCCGCTTTACCAATCCTCCTATTTAGCTCCGTGTCCAACGACAGGGTGTCAGTGATGGTGGACCCGAGGTAAACAAACTCGTGGACGACCTCTAACGTATAGTTGTCACTGCTGATTGATGGAGAATCAGCAACGTCCTGAGCAAGTACATTTGTCTTCTTTAGGCTGATGGAAAGCCCACAGTCCTTGCATGCTTTGGAGAACTAATCCAGCAGCTTCTGAAGCTGGTTGTCTGTGTGTGACACTACAACAGCGTCATCTGCGAACAGCATATCTCTGATGAGGACTTCCTGCACCTTAGATTTAGCTTTCGGCCTTGCAAGATTAACCAGTTTCCCGTCAGATCTTGTGTGCACAAAGATGCCCTCTGTTGAAGATCCAAAGGCGTGTTTAAGGAGGAGTGCGAAGAAGATCCTGAACAATGTCGGAGCAAGGACGCATCCTTGTTTGATGCCGCTCCTGGTGCTGAAAGCATCCGATAATGTGCCATCGTATTGGACGGTTCCTCTCATGTCTTTGTGGAAAGACTGGATCATCTTGAGTAACCATGGTGGACAACCTATCTTGTGGAGCAGTTTGAACAGTCCATCCCTGCTGACCAAGTCAAAGGCCTTGGTTAGGTCGATGAAGGCTATATAGAGTGGCTTCCTCTGCTCCCTGCACTTCTCCTGCAGCTGCCTCAGAGAGAAGACCATGTCGACGGTAGATCTCTCTGCACGGAATCCGCACTGTGATTCAGGATACACCCTCTCAGCAATCTTCTGGAGTCTGCCGAGGATGACGCGAGTGAACAGTTTACCAGTGATGCTTAGGAGGGAGATTCCACAGTAATTGTTGCAGTCGCTTCTGTCTCCTTTGTTCTTATACAAGGTTATGATGTTAGCATCGCGCATGTCCTGTGGAACCTCCCTCTCTCCAGCACAGGCACAGCAGCTCATGTAGGGGTTCCAGGAGAGTGTCTGTGGCACACTTGATTACCGCTGGTGGTACCATCCTGGCCCGGGGCCTTTCCTACTGCAGTGTTGTCAATGGCTTTCTTCAGTTCATCCACAGTTGGTTCCTGGTCCAGTTCGTCCATTACTGGTAGGAGTTTGACGGCATCGATGGCTGAGTCAACCACAATGTTCTCGTGTGAGTACAGCTCGGAGTAGTGCTCAACCCAGCGCTCCATCTGTTTGGTTTTGTCAGCGATGACTTCACCAGATTTGGATTTCAGAGGTGCCATCTTGTTCTGGGTGGGTCCTAATGCCTTCTTGATGCTCTCGTACATTCCCCTGAGGTTACCAAGGTCAGCACTGGTCTGGATGCTGCTGCATAGCTCGAGTCAGTAGTAGTTGGCACAGCGCCTGGCTGTCTGCTGTACTGTTTTTCTGGATGCTCTGAGCGCTTGCAGGGTATGATAGCTGCGTGTCAGAAGGACGTTTTTGAGGTTATCACGTCTAGTGATGACCATGTCTAGTTGATGCCAGTGTTTTGAGTGTGGGTGTCTCCATGACACTCTGTGCTGTGGCTGGGTTTGGAAAAATGTGTTTGTGATGCACAGATTGTGATACGTGCAAAGTTCGAGAAGACGCAGACCATTTTCATTCATTTTTCCCACACCGAAGTGGCCTAAGCAGGAAGGGCACGAGTCACGATCGGCTCCCACTCTCGCATTGAAGTCACCCAGAATGTAGAGCTGTTCGCAAGCAGGTATTTGCGCTATGGCAGCACTAAGCACGTCATAAAACTTGTCTTTTACTTCCGGTGCGGCGCGTACGGGGTTGGGGCGTAAGCGCTGATCAGGTGGACAGGACTGGCGCGAGTTTGAAGTATGACCTGAAGGAGTCTTTCTGATCCACCCATGACTAATTCCACCATTTGTAGAAGGGTGTTTCTGATGGCAAAGCCAACACCATGCTCCCTGGGTTCTTCTCGGGCTTTACCCTGCCAGAAAAAGGTGTAGTCCTTTTCCTTTAGAGATCCCGAATCTGCGAGACATGTCTCTTGCAGAGCAGCAATGTCAACTTGGAGCCTCTTCAGTTCCTTATCGATGACATCAGTCTTTCGGGTGTCGCTGATGTCCTGAAGATCTTCAGTCAGACCTGTCAGCATGGTCCACACATTCCAGCAAGCAAGCTTAAAACTTTGATGGTTTCCTTTTCTTGTTGATTTTCTTATTGGTTTGCCTGGTGCTCAGATTTCAGGTCACTTGTCAGGTTTGGGAACCTTAAGCCTCACGCACCCAGCGAGGCAGGTGAACTGTGGCGGGACAGTACCCTATTGGCTGGGGGCTGCTCAGCTTGAGGCGGGCGGTGACTGTCCAGTGAGATGCGACGATCTCTCCCACCGTCGGAGGCAAGCCCTGGCGCTCGTTCTCTACGCCAGTCGAGCAAGAGCTTATAACCAGTATCTGTTACCTCCCGTGTTGGTTCAACGCTGTTAGCGATGCTGGAGTACCTCTCCAGGCGCGAGCTTGGGTGATTATTGGGACCCTGGGCTGCCCAGACGCCAGTGTTCACCTCTTGGCTTTACTGATATAGTCCAAAGGAGAGGATAACCTCTACATCTGGTACCAGCTCAGCTGCAGGAGTTGCCGGGTCAATGCCAGAAGTTGGCACAGAACCGCCTTGGGACTCCCCTCTGGAGTTTCTGTCAGGGTTTACTCCCTTAGCCTTGCTCCTACCCAGGATAACCCACAAGGCAGTGGGGCATAACCACTGCCAAAACATTGGGCACCAGGTTTTCTTACCTGTATTCTCTCGTGGTCTGTCATCCTGATCTGCTACCTCTGAGACCAGATCTCCTCTCGCAACACAGAGGTTGCGTGCTCCACCAAACCCAGTGACTCTACAGCTCAAAGCATGGCCCCTTCACGGTTCCAACAGGGGGAGCAGACCTGCTCTGGCAGAGGACAGTATGTTCTGTTAAATGGTCTTTGCCCTGCAACAACATACGTTTACCTTCACAAGCAGAGAAGATTCTCACTATGGTGCCGATAGAGAGAGTTATTGCCTACCATGGCACCCTACCCACAGTTCTTGAACACACAGATCTCAGAGAATCAGGATTAGCCATGAGTTCCCTGAAAGTCCACTTGGCAGCCCTCACCACTTTCCACAAACCTGTAGATTGGGGGTGGCCAACCAGTTAGGGATAAAGAGCCACAAGGACAGAGGGCAAAGGGCCACATGTATTTATTTGTATCTACAGATAGAAATAAATATATAATACCTGGCTCAGTGCCCTCCTCTCCCCAGAGCCAGGCACCCCCAGCTCCCTGCTGTAACCCAGTTGTCTCCCCTTCTCCAGAACCAGGCTTCCCCAGCCCCCTCTAACCTATTGTCATCCCCCTCCCCTGGTGCCAAGCACTGCCCCCCCCAGCTCTCACTCGATGCTGATGACTCCCCAGAGCTGCTGCTGCCACCACGCGCTTCTCCCACCAAGTGCTGGGGCATGTGCGCAGAGCAGCAGACGGCCGTCCTGGCACAGGGCTCTGAGAAGGAGCTGCATTTAATGGCGCAAAGAGCTGCATGTGGCGTGAGAGCTGTGGGTTGGCCACCCCCGCTATAGATGGCTCATCCATCTTTGCCCAGCCTGCGTCCAAACACTTCTTCACAGGAGTTCAAAAGATGCACCCAGAATCGTGTCCACCGTGCCATCTTGGAGTCTGAACCGTGTTCATAAAAGCCTTACAAAAGCCCCACTTGACCCCCCCAGTGACCTGCTCACTTCTCCACATGGCACCTTTGTAGTGGCCATCCCATCACACCGACACATTAGCGAAATAGCAGTCCTTCCAGCAGACTCTCCCTGTGCTATTGTCAGGAAAGGTAAAACTACACACCGACCTGACCCTAAGTTCTCGCTGAACGGTGCCTCCAGTTTCCATATCAGTCAATCTATACAATCTATACATCAGTCAATCTATCTGCATTTTTTCCCAGACCACCCAGAGATGCTAGGGAAGCATCCGTTCATGCTTAAGTTCAGGGTGAGCAAACTTTTTACATTGGGCCCCACTTTTCATCCTTGCAATGAGCAGGGTCCCACAACCTGTCTAATGTCATCCAAACCGATGGAAATTTCCGTTATGTTCATGTGAAAACAAACAAACATTCAGCCTGTGTAAGACAATAAGTCTGTAGAAACTACAGACATTATTAATCGGTATATAAGTGCGATATACTTACATAAAAACAGCAACAATGGGTCCTTACAGACTAACAGAAAAGTTTTGAGCATGAGCTTTCATGAGCACAGACTCACTTCATCAGATGCTGGTCATGGAAGTCTGCAGGGCCAGGTATAAATAAGCCAGAGCAAGGCTGGAGATAACAAGGTTAGCTCAGTCAGGAAGGGTGAGGCTTACTACCAGCAGTTGATCTGGAGGTGGGAACACCAAGGGAGGGGAAGCTGCTTTTGTATTTAGCCAGCCATTCGCAGTCTTTGTTTAAGCCAGAGCTGAGGGCGTCGAATTTGCAGATGAATTGTAGCTCCGAAATTTCTCTTTGGAGTCTGGCCCTGAAATTTCTTTGCTGTAGGATAGCTACTTTTAAGTCTGCTACTGTGTGGCCAGGGAGACTGAAGTGCTCTCCTATGGGTTTTTGTACATTGCCATTTCTGATATCTGATTTGTGTGCGTTTATTCTTTTACGTGGAGACTGTCCAGTTTGTCCGATTGTATGTAGCAGAGGGGCATTGCTGGCACATGATGGCATAATTATATTGGTAGATGTGCAGCTGAATGAACCCATGATGGTATATAGTTGCTGGTTAGGATTTGCTTCAGGTTGGCAGGTTGTCTGACGATACGCTGTAGAGGTTTTAGCTGAGGACTGTAGGTGATGGCTATTGGTGTTCTGCAACACCCACCTGAGGAAGTGAAAAAACAGATCAACAGAGCCAGACGTGTGCCACGAAGCCTCCTACCACAGGACAAGCCCAAGAGAGAAACCAACAGAACACCACTAGCCATCACCTCCAGTCCTCAGCTAAAACCTCTACAGCACATCATCAGGGATTTACAACCCATCCTGGACAATGATCCCCCACTTTCACAGGCCTTGGGAGGCAGACCAGTCCTTGCCCACAGACAACCTGCCAACCTGAAGCAAATCCTAACCAGCAACCATACACCGCACCACAGTCACTCTAACTCAGGGACCCATCCATGCAACAAACCTCTTTGCCAGCTCTGCCCACATATCTACACCAGCAACGCCATTACAGGACCTAACCAGATCAGCCACACCATTGTGGGTTCATTCAGCTGCACATCTACCGCTGTTGTGGATGTGCGGTGTGGCCAGGCACTGGTATTGGCAATCGCCTAGTGCCGGCGCAAGAACACACCGGCCCCTCGAGTGGAACACCCTCAGGGATGCACATCTTGAAGAACCAACATCACTGCCCAAGGTGAGAAACTTCTTCCCTACTGGTTCTGACTGTGCACGAGTCAGTTCTTCTTCCGCATCTCTGGGGAATATCCGAAACGCTGCTAGCCCTGGGGTGGCTTCTTAGGACATCAGGAGGTGCCTCGGGCCCCAGGGCAAGGTGGGAGGTGGGCCTGGTGCCCTGCACCAGAAGGGGCAGGGCCAAGAGTGGAAAGGGTGGGGCCAAGAACAGTCAGCCCTCAGTGCCATCCAGAGCGCAGCGCCAGCCCCGCCTTTCCTCAGTGCCGCACATGGCCAGAGCAGCACTGCCGCAGCATTTCAAAGGCGTGTGGCGTTCCGGACGCTGGTGCTGCTGCTTCGGCCGTGGCAGTGGCTGGAGC
This sequence comes from Carettochelys insculpta, assembly GCF_033958435.1. NCBI lineage: Eukaryota > Metazoa > Chordata > Testudines > Carettochelyidae > Carettochelys > Carettochelys insculpta. The sequence goes on from NC_134152.1 coordinate 37,812,765, forward strand.
TTCAGGCCCCTTTGAGACAATGGGTCTGGAGGCAACTGTCCCCTTTTGATGGGCCTGAGGACACCCAGCTATTAACTTCCCTCCGTGGTGAGCATGGAGCTCTCTGCTCACTCTCTGTTCTCCGTGTCTTAGCCTGTCCCTTTCACTCCACTGTAGATTGTCTCAGCCAGGGATTGCCCCACGTGTTCCCTGGGGTAGGGACAATTAGGGCCTGTACGGTACAGTATGAATGCTCTGTCTGTGGCTAGCGCACATGTTCCGTTTGTTTAGTGTCTGGGCCTCCTTTGCTGTTGTGTAAGTGCTGCCTGTAGCGATTTACGAGCAGCGCCCTGAGGAGCATAATATGTGTGTGGTGTCTGAGTCCTTCACTCCGAGCACAGTTCCCTAGGGAGCAAAATGCCCCTCGGAGACTCGGGGCTTTCCGTGGGCCTGGTCTTGGTGGTGCAGGGATCTGTGCTAAGGAGAGCTCGGAAGGCTGGGGCAATAGAGCTCAGGTGCACATCACAGGGAACTGTAAACTTTTCAAAGGGACCCTTTCAAAAGCCTTCAGGGCTGCCATGCCTGTCTAATGATATTGCTGTATGCCTTCATTCACCAAGCCATAATTTAGTCTTATTCATAATTAACAGTCATGTAGCCCCATCTGGGGCTATTAAAATACCGAAACCTTCACCGAGGAAAGCACCAGAATGCGCAGGACAAAACTGGAATATCCTCGCGCCTTCCATGGGATCCTGGGAGTGATGAATGTAACACTATTGCTGTCCATCTTGCTTTTGTTTAATTCTCATTTTTGTATTGTTCTTGTCTCTGGAGACTCAGATTGGCAGGAATGGCATGATGGATTATGTATGAAATCCAGGTCAACACGTCCAAGTATTACTGCCTTGTAATTTGCTGTGCCACAGAGGCCAATATAGATGCCTTGTGTTATTAATTATACCAATATATTTTCCTGAGTAATGTGATTAATTAGGCTGTATATATTGTGACTCCAGACCTGTTCTGTTAGTGTGTTTGTTCTTGGGTGGAATTGATTGACTCAGAGCGAGAATCAAAACCGGCAATATAGATTCAGTCACATTTGTTTTCCTCTAGACTATTTGAGGAAAAAATAATCACCTATAAAAAAACATTTTTATGCAAAGAAAATGTAAGGCATTGGGGGTAGTGTGGGATGTAATCTGAATAGCAGTGCGTAGCTTGGAACACATGCGGTCCAGAAACAGGCAACCTGAACTCACAGAAGTCTTAAAAATGCCTTCCTCGCCTTGGTACTGAGGATCATCCAAAGAACATCCTAGTCCTAAAATGGCCAGGGGCTGGCATGTACTAGGTAGTGAGTTTCCACTGGTCTGACCTTTTCAGCGTGCCCCAACTGACTGTGGTTACAACATGCAACTAAACGGTACCACGTAATAGAACACTGGAAACTAATAACTCACTCATCATTAATATTCTTAAGTCCCTTATGCCTGGGCTTTGCCTTACGAGGTATGGATATCAGTGGAATGATAACTAAAATGTGTTTAAACCAGGCAAGTCAGAGGGAGTTAGCAGTGGATCTCTCCTAAACAAGGGGTATGTATTTGCTCCTCTGCTTGGCTTGGTCATTTAAATTCTATTTAAATAGTAGGTAAACAGCTCTGAAGTGAGCACTGGGGCAAGAGACAGGGTTGTGTTTACAACCACCAGGTGAGAGAAGCATGGTCTGGATGTTACTTTTCAAAGGATACAGCTCAAAGGTTTGCTGGTCTAAAAAGACTGGAGGTCTGGTCCTTAAGTCCTAAGTGATCAAATCACAAGTAATTTCGAATCAACTGATTCTGCACAGTATTACTGTATTAGTGAAGTTTATCAAGTGAGGTGCTTTGTGAATGCCTATGACACACCGGTAAGTAACATCACTGTGAATTGTGTGTATTAACACTACATAAGAAATTATATCAGAGAGGGAGCCGTGCTAGTCTATATACTATCAAAACAAAAAGCAGTCAAGTAGCACTTTAAAGACTAGCAAAATGGTTTATTAGGTGAGCTTTCGTGGGACAGACCCACTTCTTCAGACTGTAGCTATACCAGAACAGACTCAATATTTAAGGCACAGAGAACCAAAAACAGTAATCAAGGAGGACAAATCAGAAAAAAATGATCAAGGTGAGCAAATCAGAGAGTGGGGGGAAGGTCAAGAATTAGATTAAGCCAAGTGTGCAGATGAGCCCCTATGGTGACTCGGAAAATTCCCATCCCGGTTCAAACCACCTGTTAATGTGCCAAATTTGAATATAAAAGCCAGCTCGGCTGTTTCTCTTTGAATAGCGGTGCGAAATTTTTTTTTCGGTAACACACATACTCTTCAATCATTAACAGAATGCCCCATTCCATTAAAATGTTGACTAACTGGTTTGTGGATCTAGAGTGTTTTGATGTCTGTTTTGTGCCCATTAACCCTTTGTCTAAGGGAGTTAGAAGTCTGTCCAATATACAAAGCATCTGGGTATTGTTGGCACATGGTGGCATATATGATGTTAGTAGAGGAGCATGAGAAAGTGCCCATGATTCTGTGAGTAACCTGGTTAGGTCCAGTGATGGTAGTTCGAGAGAAGACATGTGGACAAAGCTAGCAGTGGGCTTTGTTGCAAGGAAGGGTTCCAGAACTGGTATTCCTGGGGTATAGACTGTGAAACACTCCAGATCCACAAACCAGTCAGTCAACATTTTAATGGAATGGGGCATTCTGTTAATGACTGAAGAGTATGTGTGTTACTGAAAAAAAAATTTCGCACCGCTATTCAAAGAGAAACAGCCGAGCTGGCTTTTATATTCAAATTTGGCACATTAACAGGTGGTTTGAACTGGGATGGGAATTTTCCGAGTCACCATAGGGGCTCATCTGCATACTTGGCTTAATCTAATTCTTGACCTCCCCCCACCCCCCCACTCTCTGATTTGCTCACCTTGATCATTTTTTTCTGATTTGTCCTCCTTGATTACTGTTTTTGGTTCTCTGTGTCTTAAATATTGAGTCTGTTCTGGTCTGGCTATGGTCTGAAGAAGTGGGTCTGTCCCACGAAAGCTCATCACCTAATAAATTATTTTGCTAGTCTTTAAAGTGCTACTTGACTGCTTTTTGTTTTGATAAGAAATGATGGATACTTATATTAGGCTTTACAGTTTGTGACCACACAAAGGGAGAAACAGGCTCCCCCTAGACAGGAGAGAAGGCACCTCTACTACCTGTCTCCAGACACTAAGCAAGGTGAAAGCCCTTTTTACACAGAAATCAAGAGGGAGAGGGGAAGCCCAGAGAATGAAGAGACCAGCATGAGGTCATCCCGCCTCTTGAAAGGAGGCCATTGAACTATGGAAGACATAAGGGCTGAAGACATCTTTGGCATCACTAGAGACAACTGGCCAGAGCTCTTGCAAGCTGAGACAGCAGAGGACTTCTAAATGGGTGGCTCCCTTTTCAAACCTGCCTCCAGCTGGGGGAGGTGAGGCGAGGGGAGCTGGCTAGCTGGGCCCAGGATCGTCTCTTAACCCCTTCTGTCCCCACAGGTAGACCCCTGTCAATCCACCAATATCTGCTTTATATCTATGAGTACCTGCTTTTGTGGATGTGGATGCAGATATCCGCAGTTCACTTATGCAGATGCTGATACCCATTTTATATTGGTGCCAGGCTCTGTCGGTGGGGGACTTGTATACCCTATCCCAGGTCCTCTTGCTGATTAGAGCTACCATTCACAGAAGCCAGGGTGTGGTGTGGGCCTGTAGACTGGCTGCTGGGATCAGAGCTGCTGAACTAGGGCTGTCTGCACTCGAGGTGTGACCTGCACGCTTTCAGCCTGGCTGTGGCCATTGCAAGCTGGGAGCTACCGCAGCAAAGCATTGCAAAGCACCCAGGGCTACAGGGCAGAGTCTGGATTGCAGCCTCAGAGAACCAGTCTCACAGAGGTGGCCATGTCAGTCTGTAGCTTCAAAAAACCAAAAAGCAGTTTCTAAAGTGCTGCAGGACTGCTTTTTGTTTTGTGAAGGTACAGACTGACACGGCCACCTCTCTGTGACTGTTCACCATGCACGGCGCTTCATTTAGCTGTTTGGAATGAAAATCTATCAACTGCATGGAAAATCTTGCCCACATCCAGACAGGTGTCATCTTTCTCTCCAATTATTTTGTTAGTCTTCAAAGTGCTCCATGACTGCTTTTTTGTTTGCCAGAGAACCAGGGCACTGAAGTCAATTTAGGTTTTGTTCAGGATTTTCAGGTCTGATGTGAGATTACATGGGCTAGCTCAGGCTAACTAACACCTTCTAACGCTCTAGTCAGTGCACAGGCGCATGCTAGCATGGTCAAAGCAAAGCCTATTAGGATGGCATGACTGTAACACGATCAGTTTAGTACATGCTAAAGAGCACATGCAAGGTCAAGTTAGCTTAACGTGCTCTGTCCTCAGAGCATAAACCAGGGATGCTGGATAATAAGATGTGTTGAATATTCAAACTGGGGCCAGCAGCTGGCACCACTCTGCCCCCCAGCCTTGGCTGGGCAGTGAGCAGCTGGCCCTGCTCAGACTGCTTGGGATGTACAGCTGGCCTGCTCTGTTGGCCCTAGCCAAGTAACTGGCCCTGCGGCAGCCAGCCACTCAGCCAGCCCTGGCTAGTCAACCAGCCCTGCGGCAGTCAGCCCCAGCCAGTCAGCCAGCCCTCAGCATGCCAGTTAACCAAATGTGCCAGTTGTCCAGATGCCGGATAACTGAGCTCTTACTGGTACTAAAACCTGAGCCACAGGCATCCCATCTGAAGCCAACAGAGCTACAGAGTTCCACCCTCACAGGTCCAATAGCATAGCAGATCATACAGTTTGTTTTGCATTTTACTCGTCTCGGGCAGTGAAACTAGACTAGTCAGTTTGGGTTGCTGCAGCTTATGCACAGTTCAGTACTTCTGCATTTTGGTTCCCAACACTGCACGGATGAATGTAATTTAGAGCAAAACAGAAGGCCCCCTCCCCTTTGCTTTCTCTGAGTTTATTAACAAGTGTCAAAGGAGCCTTTTCTGTTTTTATCGGGTTTCTACATCACAATTTTTTGCCTTTGCAAAGTCAAACTCTGGGGTGTAAATCTCGTTGACCGTGTGGTCCCTGGGAGGACTTTCCTTTGTTCACCAGCACACTGCAACCACAGAGGGGTTTGCGCTGCACAAAGCAGTCTGGTACAGTGTTGTCAGTCTGTGTAGTTGGAGGACAGGATGGAGCACTCGCAGTTCAGTCGCACAGTCGGAACAGTCACATGTGGGCAGATTTCAACAAAGGGGCTTTCAGGTTAAACAGCAGTTTGCTCGGCTGCTTATCCTCCACGTTAGCTTTGAGCCTGAGGTCTAGAATCTCCCCCCAGTGCTTCTCAGGTGCACTGGTGACCTCCTTTGGAAGTGAATGTGGCGTTCCAAACAGTGCTGGGACTTCCCCATAGGACCCAGCAGTTGAGCTCAGGCAGGAAGAAAACCCTTATGAAACCTCAATCTGTGCAGTAGTTAGGAAAGGGGGAGTGTTTTCTCCCTCCCCGCAAAAAGTGAAAAAAATATCACTGGCTGGACTCTGCTTTCATCTCCTAGGTTTGGCAGCTCTCCCTGTGGTGAAAGACTCCCCTCCTCAAAGCCTCCTGGGCTTGGGTTTCCATTGCACTGCACCTGGTGCAATCCTTTGCTCTGCTGCAAAGTGTGTGCCAACATGCCACCCCGCCAAGAACAGCAACATACTGCGCTCACTGCACAGGTGCACAGTGGTGGAGAACCAGGGCCTGTGGTTTCTGCATGGAGATCTTTGCAAGCTACTCCATCCCCACTGAGCTGAGGCCTGTTGTATCTTTTGTCTCCGTAAAGGTCACAGAAGAGTCACCCTCCTTTAAGTGCCGAGACGAGGCCTTCTACCTTCTGGTGCAAGAAGACGTGGAACAGTAAGGCTGCTGCGCTGCGTTTCGCTGCTGAGCTGGCCCTGGCGTGGGCGCTGCTTTCCCTTTGTCCCTGTCCTTTGTTGCGAGTTTGGTGGCGGGAGCTTTTTCTTGTGAACTTTGTGCAACTTCGTGCTGTGTCACCACTGTGGCTGCTGTCCCACAAGTGTTGTATCCTTTCATGGCTTATGTCCCTTCTACTGATACACACACAGACCTTCCTGGAAGGTGTCGAAAGCCCTGGCTGCTCTTGGACCCACGAGCTTTTCATCTCACTGTAGCTGCTAGGACTGTGGGGCGGAGTCTCTTCCTCAATAGAATCCCGCTTACTGCTGCCAGCACAATTGCGGATTCATCCTAAAGAACCAAGGCTAATCCCTGGCTAATCCACCTTTTCCCATGATGAGAATTGGCCATTTAATCCTATTCCTTGTTTTCCGTGTCTCCGCCAACTTCTGCTCCATAACCATACTTTGCATCTCACTGCTTTGCTACTTATCTTCTTTGAATCTAACCCTGTTAAGCCAACTGGTTCTCCTTTACCCCCTGCTTTTCTGACACATTCAAAGAATTATATCAGACTAGTGAGACGTGATTTTCCTCTGCAGAAATCCTGATGGTTCCATCCTAGCACACTGGGGTCTTCCTGGTGTTTTGTTGTTCTGTTTTTAATTGTGGTTTAAACCAAGGAGTGGATATAATGCTCATTGTTCTGTAATACCCCAGATTCCCCTTGAGTCTTTTTAAGATATGCATATAATCCTAGCTACCTTCCAGTCCTCTGCCGTGGTGGGTGTTTTCCGTGAGATACCGCAGGGGGCTGACACAACTGAGGGGCTGTCAGATGTCTCGGCCACATTAGCTGGGCTCAAGAGCTGATTGCTTTTGTGTCTTTTTCTGCCACCCGAGTCTCAGAGTGCACTTTGTCCCTGTTCCTGGAGGGAACCTGCAGTGACACCTGCTGCAAAGAAATCATTTACCTCCTTGACACTTTCCCCATCTTCATGAACTGCTCCTTTTAAACCCTTGTGACTCCTGGATTCTTTCCTAGGCTTCCTGCTGCTGGCTGAGTTAAAAACTCTCCTGTTGGTTTTTACACCTTTAGCTATTCACTCTCCAAATGCAATTTTGACCTTCTCTCTGTTAAGTGGGGGGTGATTTCACATCCCAGAAGAGAATAAAGCAAGGGGCCTGTTCTTTTGCACGCCTTTGCTGCCTGGTGAGCTGACCTCCGCACCTCCATCCTTCGCTGTGTGGATGAGATAAGAGGAAGAGGTTTGTAGCAAAGTGGTGTGAAACTCCATGTGCTCCTTGCAGACCCGATCCAGAAGTTATATGCCCCACTAGGGAGAGGCCATGCACCCTTGATGGGGGTAGCATGGAAAGGCAGTGCCCTCTCTCCAAGCCCCTGTCTCAGCTCCACTTCCTCAAGCAGCTTGAGGTGTCTGGGGACCAGAATGCTTTTCTTTAAAAACTCCGCAGAAGATGATTAGACACCCTGGACTGTGCCTTCCCCAGTGAGTGGGGCTGGATTCTAGGGCAGCGTCCTAAGTTAGGGCAGTGGGATGGAGGTTTGTTTTAAGAAAATGAAATGATCACGCTGGTGGAGAAATCTGTTGAACTAGGAAATGAGTCCTGGGGAGCAGCCACCCAGGGACACACAGGAGTGTGTCTTTTAAGACCTGAATGGTTCAGGAAAGAGAAGGAATTCTCAGTGTTGCCTGCATTAAAAGGGAAGTCTTTGGGCAGAAGTGGAGAAGGGATGACTGATTATTTCCACGAGCTTAAAGGGGAGCTCCCAGCTGGATCTAAGTGGAAGATCCAGGCTTGGAGATGGAGGTTCTGAATGGAGGAGTGGCTAGAAGGTGTTCCCGCCTACGATGCAGTGTGGTTTCATATAAAGTGGGGGGGGGGGTGTGAAGTAGAGGAATGAAGACAGTGGATCACACGTTCCTGGGTGTCTGTCTGGGCCCTTGGTTTGATCCGGTGGGTATGTGGTGTATCACAAGAGCTGCGTCTACACATGCACGCTACTTCGAAGTAGCGGCACCAACTTCGAAATAGCGCCCGTCGCGTCTACACGCGTCGGGCGCTATTTCGAAGTTAACTTCGACTTTAGGCAGCGAGACGTCGAAGTCGCTAACCTCATGAGGAGATAGGAATAGCGCCCTACTTCGACGTTCAACGTCGAAGTAGGGACCGTGTAGACGATCCGCGTCCCGCAATGTCGAAATTGCTGGGTCCTCCATGGCGGCCATCAGCTGGGGGGTTGAGAGATGCTCTCTCTCCAGCCCCTGCGGGGCTCTATGGTCACCGTGGGCAGCAGCCCTTAGCCCAGGGCTTCTGGCTGCTTCTGCGGCAGCTGGGGATCTATGCTGCAGGCACAGGGTCTGCAACCAGTTGTCAGCTCTGTGTATCTTGTGTTGTTTAGTGCAACTGTGTCTGGGAGGGGCCCTTTAAGGGAGCGGCTTGCTGTTGAGTCCGCCCTGTGACCCTGTCTGCAGCTGTGCCTGGCATCCCTATTTCGATGTGTGCTACTTTGACGTGTAGACGTTCCCTCGCTGCGCCTATTTCGATGTTGGGCTGAGCAACGTCGAAGTTGAACATCGACGTTGCCGGCCCTGGAGGACGTGTAGACGTTATTCATCGAAATAGACTATTTCGATGTTGGCTGCACGTGTAGACGTAGCCAAGGTGTGGGATCAGCCCATGGCCAGAACTGGTCTCCAGCATATAGCCTGTGGTGGTGTTCTGTTGTGGGTATCTGACCAGGCTCTCTGGCTGTGACTGCCCACCTGCCCTCCGTATCCGTTCACGCTGCCGTGTGTACTGGGACAGAAGAGAGCCACAGCTCACAAGTGACCCACGCTGAGGCAGTCTGTCCGAAGCAGGCCTGCTCGCTTGTCAGCTGGGTCGGCGGGGAGGATCTTGCCCTGCGTGTGGCTGTACTGCAGAGACCTAGAGCACTAGCAGTGCTACCAGTGTCCTTTTTTCTGCTGAAATGCTCTGTGGTGTATTCCTTAGTTAGACCTGTTTCCTGTCTCCAGGGCTCACGGTGAAGAGAGCCAGAGACAGGGAGGGGCCCACTGGGGCCCATTTTCTAGCTGCGTTCAACAGTTTAGGCAAATAACGCAGTGGTCAGGTAACTCAGCAGTGCCAGCCATACCTGACAGGTCACGGCAGCAGGCTGAGAAGCACTCCCCCTGGTTCCTTACCAGCAAATCCTTTCTTCAGGGCTTGCTGCCACTGCTTTATTTGTCCTAGAGCTGTTTGGACCAAGATCCCTGCTTTTAGCCTCTGTGTTTACAGTGAGTCTGTGCATTACTAATGGAGCCCTGAGCTTTTAGTATCCAGGGCTGGCTGAGGATGGGAGCAGCCTGCGGACCACCCAAGCCCAGGAGATGCAAGTCTAGAGGAAAAAGTAAAGGGGTGAGCCCTGGGGTGCAGCTCTGCCACGGCTGGCTGAGCTGTGGCGAAAGCCAGCAGGGAGCTCTGGACAGAGCTGGCAGGGACCCGGGTTGCAGTAGGACAGGGCCTGTGAGAAACAGTAAAGTTCCTTTCAGACAGTGAAAGTCCCTCTAGAACAGCTACAGCCCAAATAACACGAGGCTGTGGGGGAAGCAGGCAGCAGCTTGAAGCTGCCAGGCAGCTGCTCAGAGCGCGTGGCTGATCTCCGCTCGGGAAGAGCCCAGGAACAAGCCAGCAAAGCTGTAAGGTCAGTTCTCCTGCCCCGGCGGATGGCTCCTCTTCAAGCTGCTGGATGTGAGCTGTGTGACCGCCCCTTGCCACCCTGGAGGTAGATAGGGTAACAGCTACACCAGGCTAAGGGAGCAGCCAGTGAAGAACAGGCCAGCAGCTCTGCCCACTTCCCCAAGGGACTCGTTCACCAGCAGGGACAAGACAGCTAGTGCTCACGAGAGTGGAGAGAAGTTCCTTTTCCTTCACCAGCACAGTGAGCTGGGACCTCGCTGCCCCCTGCCCCCAAGCTCCTGGCTGGCAGCTGTGACCCGTTGTTTTCCCCGCCGCAGGCTGACACCACCATCACTGAAACTGGAGGTGAGCTATGATGGCCTAGGCTGGGGCTAAATCGGATTGGATGGGCCTGCAGGCTGGTCAGGAGCTTAACTTCCTGGGCATGACATGTGCTGCATTGTCCCCGGCTCCTCCAAGTGCCTGGTGGTACCCGGGCAGACCCCCGGGGGTTGTGGGCTCGGTCTGATCAGTGCTTCCCAAAAGAGATTCTGGTTTCCGAGTTGGAGGACGGGCAGGGGGCGTCGGGGGCCAGCGGAAGTGATATAAGGGCGGGCTGAAAGCACACGTGAAAAAGTCCAGCATCGATGTTGACACTTGGGAGAACCTTGCCCAGGAGCAGTGGAGAGCATTAATCTCTCAGGGGCTGGCACAGTTTGAGAGGTCCTGCCCCAGTGCAGACGAGGAGGGGCAGAGAAGGAGAAAAGCGCAGTTAAAAAACTGCCCTGCAGCCCTCCAATAGCTACCAACACCTGTGCCTTCTGTGTTAAGACCTGCGGCTCTGGAATCGGGCTGATCGGCCATCAACAAACTTACAAATAGAAGGGTGACATGAAGACGTCCTACTCGCTATTGAGTGACCGCGAGAGAGAGAGAGATAGGTGAGGGTTTGCTTATTTCCTGGGGCAGATGAGTAGCATCTGTGTTCTTCATGAGATCTGTTCAGCAATCCACCCCCTGAGCCAGGCTGCTCTCCTGCTGGAGTTAGCCCCAGTGGCTGTGTGCTCATCTCCCTTGCTCTGCTGAGACTCTGCCTTAAGCTGGAGCAAAACTGCCTCTCTCCTTGGTTTTGCTCTTGGGAAGGAAAAAGCCCCCCACACTAGCCCACAGCCTGAGTTGCCTATGAGAAGCCGGGTTCCCAGTCAAATTAAATCAGAAATGAACGATTACTCAAAGTGACTTGGAGCTGCTCAAGATTTATATGCTTTGGGCAGCTCGAACTCCATTTGCTGGGATGAAGGTTACCTAGGGAATCCTCAGCTGCTAGCACACCATGACCGTTTGCAATTTCACAGCACTTTAAACTCGCTCGCATTGAGATTGTGGAGATGAAAAATGTCTTTATTATCAGAAGTCACAGGTCCCTGATTGGTTGCTAAGTGTGTTTTAATGTGTGGTGTGGCTGCTGGGGGCTGGGAAGGTGCGTGGGGTGGTGAGGGGGGTGGTGGTGGAGCTGAGCTGCCTTGGCAATTTGAGCTCACACAAGATTCCTGCAAACCAGAGGAGCTCAAAACAAAGGAATTCTTTTCAGTCTCCTGCTGCCTCCCACACGAGGGATGGCCAGTGCCCTTTATTGCAGGCCAGTGATGGGGCAATTCCCACCCTCCTTCCCTGCACCTCTAAGTCCCCGGGACAGTCTCCATCTCCCACCCCTTGTTGTTCCCAGCATTCATCCCTTCCTGTTTGCTCACTTGTGTCTTGGGTGGGCCCACGGGTGGTGTTTTCCTGCAGATGAGGGAGTCAGATGCTTTAGGCTGATTCCCATCACCAGGGCACTGAGAGTTGTTTCTTTGTGATTTGCTCTTTTTTCCTTCCCGTAGATCTGTGGCAGGTTGCAGAGGCGTTTGCTAGGGTTCTGCCCCTCTGGGGTAAGGAGAAGGCCACAGCACCTCTCTACAGTCAGTCTCTGTGGCAAGCTGTGTCTACACGTGCACGCTACTTCGAAGTAGCGGCACTAACTTCGAAATAGCGCCTGTCGCGGCTACACGCGTCGGGCGCTATTTCGAAGTTAACTTCGACGTTAGGCGGCGAGACGTCGAAGTCGCTAACCTCATGAGGGGATCGGAATAGCGCCCTACTTCGACGTTCAACGTCGAAGTAGGGACCGTGTAGACGATCCGCGTCCCGCAACGTCGAAATTGCTGGGTCCTCCATGGCGGCCATCAGCTGGGGGGTTGAGAGATGCTCTCTCTCCAGCCCCTGCGGGGCTCTATGGTCACCGTGGGCAGCAGCCCTTAGCCCAGGGCTTCTGGCTGCTTCTGCGGCAGCTGGGGATCTATGCTGCAGGCACAGGGTCTGCAACCAGTTGTCAGCTCTGTGTATCTTGTGTTGTTTAGTGCAACTGTGTCTGGGAGGGGCCCTTTAAGGGAGCGGCTTGCTGTTGAGTCCGCCCTGTGACCCTGTCTGCAGCTGTGCCTGGCACCCTTATTTCGATGTGTGCTACTTTGGCGTGTAGACGTTCCCTCGCTGCGCCTATTTCGATGTGGTGCCGTGCAACGTCGAAGTTGAACATCGACGTTGACAGCCCTTGAGGACGTGTAGACGTTATTCATCGAAATAGCCTATTTCAATGTTGCTACATCGAAATAAGCTATTTCGATGTTGGCTTCACGTGTAGACGTAGCCGCAGACCGCCTTCAGAGCAAGTCCACAGTTACTCCAGGCTCTGTTCCCTTCAGCAGGCTCCGACCCGTCAGTAGCCGTGGCTCAAGTCAGAGCTACAGTTACTTCAAGGCTCTGCTCTTCTGAGCAGGGCTGAGGAAACAGACAGTCAGTACTCAGGCCAGCCCCAGCTCAGGGCAAGGCCTGCAGTCCAGCAGGGCTCAGCTCCTTTTAGCAGGGGCTGAGGAACCTAGCAGTCCAGGTGTAGGTTCAGAAAGGGGAGACTGCCACCCACTGATGAGTAGCAGGGGGAAGTGGGTGCAGGCCCACCCATTCCACTGCACCCCAGCCTGGGGTCCTAAGAGCAGCCATCACTGGCAGCTGGTCGGTGGGGCTCCAGATGCTCAGACAGTGCTGGAGCCCCACTGGAGTTGGCTGCTCCTGGGCTATTTCCTACCTCCCCCTTGGTAGGGACCTGGGTCCACGCTGGGTCAGCCGAGAGCTTGGGCACTTCAGCGTCCTTAGGGTAACATATGTGCGGCAGCTCAGGAAGCTCCTCTGGAGCTCGGTCGGGGCTGCTCACCAACAGATCCAGCCAGTCTGGGTCTGGCTTGGGCGGTTGGGTTCCCTTCTCAGGAACTAGGCAAGAGGCTTCTCCTAACTTTGCATCTGCAAAAATGATCTGTGGATAAAAATTTTATATGTGTGCAGGGCTCCGGTTCTGATTGACCTCAGCAGAGAGGCCAAGGCTTGTATGGGCTGGGGCACCGCACTGCTTCTAACCCCTCCCCTCCTGCTTGCCACCCCAGGGGCTCCCTGAGCAAGTGGGGTGCTGCAGATTTGCATGGTTCTACATGCAAAACTTGTATCAACCTCTGTATCTACAAAAATGCTCCCTGGAGTGTACCTCTGCCTGCAAAGCGGATATCCACAGATTTCCAGGGCTCTGGAAACAAGCACTCCGCAATCTCCAGTCACCGAGACACTGGTGCGGGTTGGAGAGGGCGGGCTCTGTGTTCGCAGTCCCTTGGTCCATTTCACCGCCATAGTAACTGGAACACTCCTGTTCTGATTACTGAGAGCCATCCCTCCGTCATTGGCCATGATACCAGAGTTCAGCGTCTCTGCCCAGAAGCAGAGAGTTCCACTGAGGGGCAGCTGTTCTGCACTGAGCGGTAACAAATTCAGTAGCTGTGACCAGTGACTCCTCCTCTGTGATTTAGCTTCATCCTGTGCAGTTAAACATGGGCAGGTCAGGAGGGCAGCGCTGTTTTGAGTGCTCTTCCCCCAGGCCCTGTATTGTATGTTCAGGACCGTCTGTGCTAGCAGTGTCTGATGGCTTGAGGAACAAAGTCCTGCCCCGTTCATGGCATGGGAAATAAGAAACCCATTCTGGGACTCCCAGCAAGGAGTTTGGAGACGTGTGGGGTCGGATGCTTTAGCCATGTGCAAGGGAATGCGGCCCTTAAACAAGCAGGAAAGCATTTAGCTAGAAAACCCAGCCAGGCTCAGGGGTTCCATCCGTGCCCAGTTTTCTTACCTTGAAGTGGTAGGTTGGCCAAATGCTGTGCTCCTGCGCCCTCCTTCTCTCAACAACTCTTTCTAGCGATAGCCCATCCTGTGAGCGGCTTCCCTTACGCAAGTGTTGTTTAGCCTGCAAGCCAAGCGCTGGGAGGGAGAGGGGTTTCCTGCCTGCTGATCTTGTTCTCCGGGAGCCCTTGCTGTGTTTTCGCTCTGTCCTGCTCCAGGATTCCTGCATCTGTATCATTTTTCATGCTGGGAATCATGTACGAAACCAGGAGCAAAGTTAAGCACAGACCCTCCTCTCAGCTCAGCCGGCAACACAGTTTACAAAAGGCTCTGTTATTGCCCCCGCAGCCATACTCCCCAACCCTGTAATTAGATGCTTAGGCTGATGATAGTCCCATTGTCCGCTGGATGGGTTTAATCACTCTTTTCTCCTACAGTGGCAATTTTTTTCCAATTAATTATTGCAGTCGGAACAGCAATAGCTGGTTGAGTGTAGAGAGAAATTAACAAGGGTAGGGGAGGAGAATGCTGTGTGAGTTAACTGAGGAGAGGGAGACGCTGGTGGCTGCACAACACAGGCTTGTTTTAAGGCACAGCAACAACAACGAAATGTGGCAATGAGCCTCAAGGTCCTGGCCGGCTGCTTGGGCTTGTCCTGCTGGCTGGTGTGGTTCACAACCAGGAGAGCCAACATCAGGGCAAGCTGGCAAGAGGCAGGGCAGAGGCCCCAGGCTGGCAGTGTGTTCTGTAACTAGATTTCACCTGCCCACTAACGAATGTGAACTCCTGGATCACTGATTACCCCCCCATTGGCAATCACAACAGAGCATTCAAGGCATTAGACGGCCATGGGGTCTGATCTCTGCTTTGAGCCCTTGAGGGCTCCTCCCTGCGCAGGGTGATGCACCTTTGAATTGTTTGGAAAGGAGAGTTCCAGGGGCAGCCTCTGTGCCATCTTCTTGTCCCTTTATAGCGCTGCACGTGCTGAGCTGCAGCGTCTGGTGTTACGTCAGTCACCAGCTTGGCACAGAGACGTTGCCCGGCCTCTTGGTGCCTTTCTGGGGGACTGACGGACTGTGAAGAGGAAAGGGAGGAAGGTGAGAACTGGGAGGTGAGTTAGCCACAGGAGAACGGGAGAGGCTGACCCAGTTGCATCGGTTTGGTGCCCCCCTCTCCTGCATGCTCAGCAGAGTGGTCCAGAGAGGAAAGAAGCTGATGAGAAGAAGCAGCACCAGGATTTCCTGCCCCAGCAGCATGAGGACATGGCGTGAGTCAAGCAACCAGATGTGCAAATGCCTCCCGCAGGCCGCAAAGAGAGAGCTCAGCTGGGCAGTGTTCAGTGCCCACGCCGTGGGCTGCCCTGTCAGCTAGAGCCAGAGCAGGCTGCCAGGGATGTTCTGTCAGACTCAAACCACCACGCACTCCTGGGGCAACTTTACCTGGTCGCTGCGGTGACGTTGGTGGAGGGGTTTCCCCAGCCATGCAGTGTCTGAAGGAGTTCCTCACCAAGCATGAGCAGCTGCGGCTAACCTTCCACGTGAGCCACAGAGCAACACCTCACTCTGGCGTCTGTGCTCACGTGGCTCTTCCTTCAACTCCCAGTGCTGTTCATCGCACAGGACGCACCTTCCCGTGGGCTGTGAGGGCCCCGCAAGCACGCAGCCAGGCTCACTGGGCGCAGCACTATGTCTTGTTGGACCAAATGCCATTATTTTGGTTGAAGAGATGAAAAGACGGCCTATTGCAGGTGTCTCGAGGTCTGTTCCTGGAAAACCAGGGTTGTCCCAGCGAGCCCAGGGCTGCTGGTCCTTTTGTGTCCATCCCTCTGAGGAAGCTGCTCTACAAGTGAAGTGCGACCCTCCGCAGGATTTTCACAGCTAAAAGGGCACATTCAGGACGTTGCATTCATAGGAGAGGCACTGGGCTTCATTGCCATCTCTGCATCATGTGGCTACTCCCGTGTGGGATCTTTCTCAGGCCTGACCCAGCTACTCCAAATGATATGTTCTCAGGAAACTTGCGTCTCCGTACTGGAAAGGGAGCTTCCCTGGCCCCCTGAGTGCACTGGCTGGCACTCTGGAGCAGCCTCCTCCTCTCCTCAGCTGCAGGAAAGGCTGCTTTATTTTTGGGCTCACTCATCCCGGTAGGATCCTGCAGAATGTATCCAGGCCCTGGCACTCCAGCTGTGGCAAAGCTTGCTCCTCTCAGCCTGGATTGTAAGCCACACAGCAGGCTGGCAGCACATCTGCAGTGCAGCCTGGCAGCAGCTGCTGGTGTTTCCTCTCTCCCCAAAACATCTGGTTGCTTGGCTGTCTAGAAAATACAAGCGGCCGTATCGGTGGGCCAGATGTGCGCAGTACATTCTTCAGTGGTGGTTCAGAGTGCTGCAGGAAGGGCTTCCAGGAGTGACTGTGGACACAGCCGTGCGTGGGTTTGTCTGCAACGTTCCACTTCTGTTTCCTTTCTCTGTGCTTGTGGTGGCTCGGGGCGTTCTGTAGGAGGGCCATGGGGCGCCTGCCTGTTGTGCTGTCTCAGGTTCAAGACACTGAGCTGGCAGGGTTTAGGACACTGGGCCAAGGGCAGATATGGGCTGGTTATGGCAATGGGGTTGTGCCATCTTCCAGAGCAGAGTGTGAACAATGCAGTCTGTCCCACATGGCACCGTGTAACATGAGAACCAGGGGGCCCTGGGAGAGGAAAGGGCAGCCCAATTCTAACGAAGAAGGAAATGTCGCTGCAGCCATTGGGCAACCTATGGCTCCTCCGTTGCCATGGTTGGTACTGAGCCGCTGGATTTTTAAAGGGGCCGGGGAACTGTGGGACAGCTAGCAGCCGTTGCAACTAGGGGAGCCCAGGGCCGGGTTGAATTCAGGGCTGGGTAAGAGGAATTGGATCTTATGCCTGAGAGTGTCGGATGATCACCTGCAAGGGCCAGGGGAAATTTCTCTCTTGTGCAGCTTTGCACAGAATGTGGGCCACTGCCCCTAGGGCAGCTGATCAGGCCTGTTTTCCATGCATGGGATCAGTGCTCTGTGACCATAGGACGAGTGCGAAAGCAATGCTGAAAATAAACAAACGCAAACAGCCCCAAGGCATGTTTCAGCAGCCGCAGCCAGCTCTGACTTTGCCTTTAAGAAGAAGGCTTTATGGGCCAAGTTCTGGCCTTTGTTACAGTCGTGCAGCTGCGCTGCTTTCAGTGGGGGAGCTGAGGCCAGAATTTGGCCCTGTGGTTGAAACTTGGCCGCCGTGCCTGTTAAGGATATATGAGCTGGAATGGGAGTCAGTGCCTTCTCCCGTAGCTGGGGCAGCCCTGCAGGGCTGAGTGGAAAAGGAGCAGTGAACACGTCTTTGTCATCATTACAGTGTGTGGCTCTGACTCTTGGCATGCCTGGGGAGTAGCCCTGGGCTGGTGTGCTCACACATTCGTGTTTCAGAGTAGCACTGCATTTTGACCCATCCCCTGCACTCCCTGTGGCTGCAGAGCAGGGCAGAGCCCTTTCTCTGCCTCGCACACGGGCATCGAGGCAGAGAGGGGCTCTGAGAGAGTCATTTGCAGACCTGGGAACACAGTCCTGACTCTCACCCCCTCAGGCCCAGATGTTTCTGGACCACTGTGCCCCTTTCCAGTCAAAGGGAAAGCGGGAGCGGCCAGTTATGGGGTCTGTGTCAGGGCTCCATGGGAAGCAACTGGCCTGACTCTGCCCGTACAATATGCTGCAGTACTCACACCCAGCGAACTCCCTGGGTGAGCAGTTAGAAGAGCTGCCCCTTTTTTTGCTTCTAACATTTTCATGGGCCCAAAAGCCAGGGCGGGAGGGCTGCAGATCACGCTCTCGGCTAGTGCTCAAATGGACGGGCAGGGCTGTTTCAGAGCAGTGGACAGCAGCAAGCACTGGGGCAGTCCCTGTTCATGCCATTCCTGTAGTGCAAATGGGGCTTAGGTATGCACGCCAGAGAGGGGACACGGTGCTGGATTTGAATACTCCAGTTTTACACACTCTGCTGGTCCCTCTCTGCCAGGGCTCTGCTCTACTGCGGGGAGGTTAAACAATAGCATCAGTGTTGTTAATATCTGGCTCTTTCCTTTTCAGTGCAGTCCCTCCCTGCCTGCTTCCCATGCTCTCATCCATTGTTCTGCAGGCGTGCTAATGCAGAGCTTATTTCCCGCCACTGAAATATGGTCTATAAGGCAAGGAAGAGTTTTAAAATATGCTGAAGTAACTCTAAACAGTGCAAAAAGATGTATTAACTCAAAGCCAGAGGCAGAACGTTCTTGCCAAATCCTCATTAATTCATAGCATTATCAGTTGGCATGGACTCCATTCTCAAGGTGAATCTGGGATGCAGCTGATTTGGATTGGGGAAAAAAAAGATGTTTTAAGGTTACCCGAGGTTTTGAAGGCAGAGGAAAAAAATTAATGCCTTTCAGGAGCTACAAAAAATGCTGCCTTGGTAATTCATGTATAATTCAATGAATTCCAAAGTCGTTTGAATATTTAAATTATGTATGATCAAAGCAATAAAGAAATCTGCATTTCCTCATTCTGTGCCCCCCAGACATTATGCTCCCAAGTGCCCCCCCAAAAGGCAGTTCCTCGCTTCCATGCTCCTGTGTCTATTGAACCTTATTGCTCCAAAGAAATTGAGTTCGACTGGAAAAAAAGTCTGTCAAGTGGAACTGCTGTTCTTTAATAAAGACACGATGCATTGCATCTTGCGCTAGTGCCGTTGCTAGGGTGATGGTCAGCAGGGCAGACAGGGAGAGTGAGGGTGATGGGCCAGGCCATCCCTGGCTTGCCTGACATACTGTCAGCAGTGCCAAGTTCTCATTAGCTGTTGGCCTGATGCCAGCATCTCCTGCAGTACATCCGCCAGCAGCATCTCTCTCGCCCGGCTGGCATGCTCCCGGTGTCATTCCCATCAGCGCTAACTCATGCCCGCAGCAGCCGTGGCAGCAGCAGCCATAATATCGCAGCTCTTGCAGTGGAAAGAGATGGCAGGCTGGCAGATTTCAGACAGAAGATGGCAAAATGATGGCATTCCCCCCACATCCCAGACATACCTCCAGACTTCCTGCTCCCACTTGCTTTTCTCAGTTGAGGGGAGGCCTGTCTTGTTCCTTTCCTCTTACCCCGAAGAATGGCTGGAGCTGTTTGTGATGGGGGCTTTGGGAAGCTTTGCAGGGTACCTCTGGCTGCTGGGGTGTCTCTTGAAAACAAAGTCTCTGCTTCTTTCCCTTCTATTGTAGCTTTATCTTGGTGACGCCCAAACACCTGCCCAGGTCCCCTCCAGATGCTGTAAATTTTCATTAGTATTCTGTGATTTAATGATCTACTCTCAGGACAAAATTAGTCTTCAGTTTAAAAAAAAATCCCTGTTAATTTCAGCTTAATACTGTGAGAATGGGTTGCCTGGTACAGTGTGATCCTGTATTTGGAGCTTTCCCTCTCCCATGGTCCACGAGAAGGGTAATTATGAGGGAGAATTTTAATATACCACTGAAGTCCATTTGAAATCTCCTGATGGAGACTAGAACGAGGTTCCTGGGGGCAAGAAAAGCAATTTCCTCGTAAAGCAAGAGGTTATTTTGTAACGGGGGAATACCAAGATGGAGCTGAATGGTGATGCTGAATGACACTTAATCTCACCTCATTCTGGAGAACGGCAGGAACAAAATATACTGAAGAAATTGCTGGATCTCACCTTAAAAGAAAACTTAGGTCTAATTTTTTTTAAATGGCTCTGACTTTAGAGGAATGTGTCAGGTGGAAGCTGCAGGCCTGTTGTGGCCCATAAAACAGAGAGTACAGGTGCCTGGGTGTGTTGTTCAGTGTATCATGTGGTGACAGGCTTCAGGAGACCTCTGTGCTGGCCAAAGGGTGAGAGGTTCATAACAAAATGCTAAACGTTTCCATGATCCAAACCCCAAATGCCAGTGATTCTTCTTCGAGTGTCCCCGTGGTTGCTCCACATTAGGCGTCGGGCTGGCCCGGCGCCGCAGATCGGATCTTCCAAGCAGTTTCTGCCGGACCACGCATGCGCCGGCGCGCGCCGCTCCCTTGCACGCTCCTGGCCACGTGCG
Source organism: Carettochelys insculpta (assembly GCF_033958435.1). Lineage (NCBI taxonomy): Eukaryota > Metazoa > Chordata > Testudines > Carettochelyidae > Carettochelys > Carettochelys insculpta. Next base: position 37,832,676 of record NC_134152.1, read on the forward strand.
CGATCCGGTCCCTGCCAGTTCCTCTTAACCGCCGTTGGCTGCAGACGGAATCCGACTAGGCTACGGCCAAGTTAGCGTATTCAATGGTTTTAACTGTTTTTTCTTTAAAGTTTTCAAGTTCTTAGGCTACTGCAAGTTAGCCAGTTGTTATTTTTCAAAAAAAAAAAAAAAAACAACAAGCGGGACGGCATTCAGTCCAGTCCCAGCAACAAGCGGAACACCGGAGGCCAGGAGCCTAGGGCCATCAGCCCTCCTGCCGTGGCAGGCCATCGGAGAAGGGGAAAAACAGCACAGAGAAGGTGCTAAGTACCCGTTAACAACTGAAAGACTCACCAACAATGTCCTCTTCAGGATTTAAGAAATGTGAGTCCTGCCGAGAGGCAATGCCAGCGTCTGATGGGCACAGTCTATGCATAAGGTGCCTGGGGGAGTCCCATGTCACGCAGAAATGCTCCTTCTGTGCAAAACTAAAAGCCAGAGCAAGGAAGGACAGGGAGATGCGGCTTAAAATGCTGCTCTTCGACAAGGCCCTCCAGCCAGATGTGCCGGAGCGGCCGCAGCAGGAGGGACCCTCCGGGGCCCACAAAAGGAAAGCCGCCTCCCTCACCCCATCAGCGCAAAAACGGAGGAAAGCCTCCCCAGCCCGATCCCTGCCGGCAGCAACAGCGAGCGGGACGGGAGGAGCGCACAGCCCCCAGCCGCAGCAACAGCTGATCGGCGGCGGCACGGAGAGCCACGTGGAGGCGGCTCAGCCTCCGATAATCAAACAGCCGCCCCGCACCGCAGGCAGGGCGGCGGCTAAACAAGCGCCGGTACCGGCGGCACCGACCCCCGGGGAACCGGCAGTGCAGAGCGCGCAGGCACGCAGCCTGCAGGCACTGGAGGACACCGCCCGTGCGGCACCGCCCATAAGCGTGCCGAGCACGGCGCGGATGGGGCTGAGATCCCCTACACGCCAGGGGGCAGAGCTACCCCCTCAAGAGAGGGGGAAGGCTGCACACAAAACAAGGCACCGCAGCCCCTCTCCAGACAGGGCTGCAGTGTTGCTTTCTCTCAGCCCTCCGCTTATGCTGCAGACTCCAACCAGAAGGCAGGGGTCCCCCCTAGCCTACCCGGAGCCCCCATCTCCATTTTTACAACCAGCCTCGCCCTGGCTGGGACCACCTTCACCCTTCCTGGGGTTTGAGCCGCTGGAATACTATCACAAATCACTCTCTCCAGTGTGTCCCAGGTCTCTCGACGATCTCGCTCCCCCAGACGCAGAGGGTACGCACCAAGGGAGTGGTCTAGGTCACCTTCCCAAGAACAGTGCCCATGCTGCCATGGTCGCCCCTATCACGCGGGGCATAGACACCACCGGCAATCTACCAGGGAAAGATCCCCACAGACGGTCCTGTATCCCTGAGGGCAATCGCGAACGGGGACAGAGACTCAAGTATCTCAGGGGGAACTGGTCATGGAACCCCTGAGATTTTCCCTTGCAAGCTTCCAGCGAGCGGATGTACCATCACCAACAGGAACCGGAAGGGTCCAGAGAGGCGTATCCTACTGGTTCCTCGCTCTCCTCCCCGGACGAGGCTACGGCCCCGGGGGACGTCCATCCTCCAGATGATCTCAAACAGTTTCAAGAGCTGTTTAAGAGGGTGGCCTTCACGCAAGGCATCCAGACAGCAGAGGTGCAAGAGAAACACCATAAGCTCCTCAAAAATCTGAGACCTCCGGCCTCCTCCAAAATAGCAATACCACTTGATGAAGCAATCTTGGAGTCCGCCACTACGATATGGCAGACTCCTGCGACTATTCCACCTGTCCACAAGAGAGCGGACAAGAAATACTTCGTGCCGGCGAAGGGCATGGAGTTCCTGTTCAGCCACCCACAACCAAATTCCTTGGTGGTGGAGTCGTCACAACAAAGATCAAAGACATCTCAATTCAAGACAGGGGGAACAGACAAAGATGCCAAGAAGCTAGAGCTGTGCGGCAGAAAGGTCTACTCCTCCTCCACTCTACTGTTGCGAATGGCAAATTACGCAGCGCATTTAGCGAACCATAATTTCGACAACTACACTAGGTTAACCTCCCTCATGGACTCGCTTCCAGAGGACAAGAAACCGGTGCTCAAGGCCATCGTGCAAGAAGGCTACGCGGCTTCGAGGAAGGGAGTTCAGATCGCCCTGGATGTTGCGGACACAGCAGCATGCTCCACAGCTACGGCAGTGGTGATGCGAAGGGAGTCCTGGCTCCAAACTTTGGGTATACCGAGGGATCTGCAGGCAAAGATCATCGATCTTCCCTTCGACTCGCAGAAGCTGTTTGCTGAATCAACTGACTCAGTCCTTCATTCCAGGAAAGATTCAAGAGCCACACTTAGGACCCTGGGGATTTACACCCCTCCATACAGAAAGAAAAAGTACTACCCTCAACAAAGACGGTACCAGTACCAGCAACAGCGGCACCAGTACCACAGATGTTACGAGCAAGGGCGACATCAACAGCACCAGCAGTACAGAACTCCCAGGTGACGTTCCCAACAGAGCCGTGCGTCCTCGGGGCAGGGCCAAAGGCCACAAGTTTGACACACAGATCCAGGGCTGCACCATCATTACCATCGCACAAGGTCATCCGAAGCGGTTATTCCACCATCGCCTCCGACCATTCTACGACCAGTGGCAAAGGATCACCACAGACAAATGGGTGCTGGAGGTCATAGCCACGGGGTACGCCATCCCCTTCCAGTCGCTCCTGCCGCCACGACCTCCACCCAGGCCCCACCTCCAGGAGGCCTCCCACGTAGCAAGGCTCAAGCAAGAGGTAGACCATCTCATGCTCATAGGGGCAGTGGAAAGAGTGCCGGAGCAACTGCAAGGGAAAGGGTTCTACTCGAGGTACTTCCTCACGGAGAAAAAGACAGGAGGCTGGAGGCCTATCTTAGATCTTCGAGGCCTCAACCGCTACCTGCGCAAGCAACGCTTTCGGATGATCACAATCGTCTCCATCCTTACGGCACTGGACGATGGAGATTGGTTCGCAGCCCTCGACTTACAAGACGCGTATTTTCACATAACTATCCACCCGGCTCACCGACGATTCCTCCGGTTCATGGTAGGCAAAGAACATTTTCAATACAAGGTCCTACCGTTTGGCCTCTCCTCGGCCCCCAGAGTCTTCACCAAGACCTTGGCAGTGGTGTCAGCCTACCTGCACAGACAGGGGGTATTTATATTCCCGTATCTGGACGACTGCCTACTCAAAGGGGCCTCGAAGGAGGAGGTACTACGCATGATATGCGTCACAGCAGGCACGTTCTCTTCGCTCAGCCTGGTTATCAATCTGGCAAAATCAAAGATAGACCCCACACAGGACATAGAGTTCATAGGGGCACGCATAAATTCTATTACAGCGAGAGTGTATCTACCAGAGACTCGCTTTCGGGCCATCGGCTCCCTCGTGCAGGTCATCACCTTCAGCCCTACGGTGCCGGTCCTGACGTGCTTACAGCTGCTGGGCCACATGGCAGCGGCGACGTTCGTAGTACAGAACGCCAGGTTACACATGCGCAGCATGCAGCACTGGCTGGCGAGCGTATACAAACCAGCAACACACACCGTTCACAGGGTGGTGTCGCCCACAGCAGAGGTGCGCAAATCCCTGCAATGGTGGGTAAACCCCAAGAACTTGCTAGCAGGGGTACCCTTCCACCAACCACAAATATCGGTTTTTCTTACTACAGATGCCTCCCTCATAGGGTGGGGAGCACACATGGGCGAAGAGATGACTCAAGGGCTGTGGTCCTCCACGGAGCAGTCACTGCACATAAATATACTGGAGCTCAGAGCGGTGTTCAACGCCTGCAGACACTTTCGAGACCATATACAAGGCAAAGTAGTCGGGATCAGTACAGACAATACCTCCACCATGTTTTATATAAATCGGCAAGGAGGAGCTCGGTCCCGTGCCTTATGTGGGGAAGCAGTCCGGTTATGGAACTGGTGCATCGCCAACAATATAATTTTAAAAGCCTCGTACTTACCAGGCGCTCACAATGTGAAGGCAGACCAGCTGAGCAGGCGTTTCGCACTCACGCACGAGTGGCAGATCCGTCCCGATCTGCTACGACCGATTTTTCACGCATGGGGTTTTCCCCAGATAGACCTGTTTGCCACTCAACACAACAAGAAGTGCCCATGATTCTGCTCCAGGGCAGGACTGGGACAGGGGTCCCTGGGGGACGCATTCGCAATCTCGTGGAGGGGCCCCCTGCTTTACGCTTTTCCTCCCACAGTGCTGATCCACAAAGTCTTGCAGAAAGCCAGGAGGGAAGGAGCCCGAATGATCTTGATAGTCCCAACGTGGGATCGACAGCAATGGTTCCCCCTACTCCTGTGCATGTCGGACCGTCCACCGATGCCCCTTCCGGTGGTGCCAGATCTGCTCACGCAAGCCCAGGGGTCCATAGTGCATCCGCACCCACAAGGCCTGCGACTACAAGCGTGGTTAATCCATGGCTCAGCTCCCTAGAGAGCACATGTACGGAGGAAGTGCAACAAGTCCTAGAAAGTAGCAGGAGGACTTCCACCAGGAGGACCTACAAGGAGAAATGGACTCGCTTCACGGCATGGTGTTCTACCAAACAGCTAGCCCCCCTGTTGGTGTCTATACCTGTAATATTAGAGTATTTACTGGACCTCAAGAGAGGAGGACTCTCACTATCCTCGTTAAAGGTCCACCTTGCCGCCATTTCGGCGTTCAGACACAAAGAGGAAGGGCACACGGTGTTCGCCCATCCCATGGTTACCAGATTCCTCAAAGGGTTGGTAAACCTATACCCCCCTCGGAAACTGCTTCCACCTTCATGGAACTTGGACCTGGTGCTTAATGTGCTAACGGGACCACCGTTCGAGCCTTTGGCCACGGTTTCCCTCCGCCTCCTTACGATAAAGACGACCTTTCTTCTTGCAATCACGTCAGCTCGCAGGGTGAGCGAGCTTGCGGCAGTTATGGCAATGCCACCCTGCACTGTTTTTTTCCAAGGAGGTGGTAACCATACGGCTGCATCCAGCCTTTGTTCCTAAAGTTTCTTCTGCGTTTCACATTAACGAACCTATTGTTTTACCCTTGTTTTATCCAAAGCCTCATAACTCTAACAAAGAGGTGCACCTACACCTCCTGGACGTGAGGAGGGCGCTAGCCTTCTATGTAGACAGGACCAAGTCCTTCCGGAAAACGGATAGACTCCTAGTCTCTCTCGCTCCCAAATCGAAAGGAGAAGGTCTCTCTTCGCAGAGAATCTCGAGGCACATCGTATCCTGCATAAAAATGTGCTACGAGCTCAAAAAGACTCCTTTATCGGCCACTCCCAGGGCTCACTCCACTAGGGCGGTGGTGGCATCAACAGCTTTTTTCAAGGGCGTTGCGTTAAAAGACATTTGCAGAGCGGCGACCTGGTCATCCTATGACACCTTCGCCAAGTACTATGCCCTTCACAGGGTATTCCAAGAGGATACCCGTCTCTCTGCAGCGGTCCTCTCGGGGACAAGCTGCACATAATCCGATTACCCATCTCCTATTTTGGGTTACTGCTGGGTAGTCACCTATTGTGGAGCACCCACGGGGACACTCGAAGAAGAAAGAGAAGTTACTCACCGTAGTAACGGTGGTTCTTCGAGATGTGTCCCCGTGGGTGCTCCACTACCCGCCCATCCTCCCCGCTTCGGATCTCTGTTTAGTGTTTTGCAGGAGCATCCGAGGCAGTTGGTCAAGGAACTGGCGGGGACCGGATCGCGCACGTGGCCAGGAGCGCGCAAGGGAGCGGCGCGCACCGGCGCATGCGCGGTCCGGCAGAAACTTCTTGGAAGATCCGATCTGCAGCGCCGGGTGAGCCCGACACCTAATGTGGAGCACCCATGGGGACACATCTCGAAGAACCACCGTTACTACGGTGAGTAACCTGTCTTTCTGGAGTCAGCTCTCCCACCAGTGCCTGCCTCATCTCAGCGCCTTCCTGCCAGGACTGCCCCATTGAGTCCCAGACCCTTTTTCCTGGCTGTGCTTGCCTGTGGAATACAGGAGCAGGACTTTCGCTAGTGTTCTTTGTGAGAAGGGTACAAAGCTAAACTATGTGATCAGGAGTGAGTTTCCATCACCTCTCCTCTGCAGGCTGGACCAATCTTTTGTGCAGATATTGAGGTACATGATGGGGCTGCTGCTCATTAGAGGCCATGGTAAAGAGTAGGCCCTGGGAGTCTCTGTAACTAAGAAGCTCTAGAATGGGAGCTCATTAACTTGAAAAATTGGGTCCAGAGGGCTCATTTGTCTGAGAGCAGTTCCCTGTCTTTCCCAGCAGTGTAGAAGATGAGGGAGGGGGAGCTGAGTGCCCCGCTCCAGTGGCCAGGCCTCTGATTCTTCCCCATTCTGATTCATGTCCTCTTGTCTCAAATTACTTTTTATAGTATTTATTTTCTGTGGCTCTTAAGCCTGCCCTCTTGGAACATGCAGAGTTCCCCATGCTGTGTGATAGATCAGATGCCATGCAGCATCCATAATCATGACAGACTGAGGCCCCTTTTTAAGAAGCACAGGTACAAATTCTCTGGTCAGACTGAGCTGTGTTTGGCACAGGGCCAGAGAGGGAGGCAAACAAAAGCTGGCTTTAGGCCAGCTCATCACTGAGTTGGTTCATAAAGTCCCTTTTGCCCCCCCCCCACACATTATCAGCAAAATAAAGAAGAATCTTGTCTTTTACCCTTTGGGCTTCTCTGTTACCAGGGTACAACTTGCTCCTCTGTGTTCAGGGCACATGTAAAGGGACATTGCTGGTTAAAAATCACTGTTCTTCCTAGAGCTACCAGATATGCTGACGATGATTGAACTAAGAGAGGATTTTCTTTGTTGGTACAGAGAAGAGCCCCTAAAAGGTTTGGAGGGTTTGGAACAGCTCACCTATGAGGAGGGATTAAAAGAGGAAAGGAGGGATATGATAGGGGTCTGTAAAATTCATGAATGGTGTGGAGAAAGTGAATGATGAAGTGTTATTTACTTTTTCACGTGACAGACACGCCAGGATCACCCAGTGAAGGTAATAGGCAGCAGGTTTAAAACAATCAACTTCCTCACAGAACTCACAGTGAACTTGTGGAGCTCATTGCTAATGGGTGTTGTAGAGGACAAAACTACAACGGGGTTTACAGAAGAACCAGGCAAGTTCAGCCCTCAGTGGCTATTAGCCCAGAGCTGCGTCTACACGTGCACGCTACTTCGAAGTAGCGGCACCAACTTCGACGTTAGGCGGCGAGACGTCGAAGTCGCTAACCTCATGAGGAGATAGGAATAGCGCCCTACTTCGACGTTCCAACGTCGAAGTAGGGACCGTGTAGACGATCCGTGTCCCGCAACGTCGAAATTGCCGGGTCCTCCATGGCGGCCATCAGCTGGGGGGTTGAGAGATGCTCTCTCTCCAGCCCCTGCGGGGCTCTATGGTCACCGTGGGCAGCAGCCCTTAGCCCAGGGCTTCTGGCTGCTTCTGCGGCAGCTGGGGATCTATGCTGCAGGCACAGGGTCTGCAACCAGTTGTCAGCTCTGTGTATCTTGTGTTGTTTAGTGCAACTGTGTCTGGGAGGGGCCCTTTAAGGGAGCGGCTTGCTGTTGAGTCCGCCCTGTGACCCTGTCTGCAGCTGTGCCTGGCATCCCTATTTCGATGTGTGCTACTTTGACGTGTAGACGTTCCCTCGCTGCGCCTATTTCGATGTTGGGCTGAGCAACGTCGAAGTTGAACATCGACGTTGCCAGCCCTGGAGGACGTGTAGACGTTATTCATCGAAATAGACTATTTCGATGTTGGCTGCACGTGTAGACGTAGCCCAGATGGGCTGGTGCTCGACTTCATGCTGCAGGTGCTGCTGGTACTAGGATCACTCAGGAACTTCCTTGCTCTGTTAATTGCCTATGAAGCACCTGGCACAGGCCACTGTCGGAAGTTAGGATGCTGGGCTAGATGGACCATTGGCCTGTCCCAATTCAGCTGTTCTTATGTTCTTTGGCCATTGACCAAAGGCATAGGGTTTGTAACAGCTTGTCTAATTTTTAACCTAAATGTCCCCTGAAGAAGCCACATTGATTTCTGCTGGCTAGAGAGAGGGGCAAAATAAGGGGATCACAGAGGAGCCTCTCTCTTCGCCTCAGCAAATATGCCAAGAGATTAAAACCAGTAGAAAGGAAATCAGGGCCCAGATAAGGTGAATCTCTGTTCCCTATAAGAGAGGGTATGAGAGGCCAGGGAGGGGCACTTGGCCCCTGGGCTCCACTGATGTTTTATAAGGAAACCCCAAAGCAAATGAAATGTTCCTGTCTTGGGATTCATTACGGTGATTATTATTAAATTTTTGTGGCAGGAGCTCCTCGAGGGCTTGGCCAAGTCACGGGCCCTTCATGTTAATTGCTGTGCGCACATAGAATCATAGAATACTAGGACTGGAAGGGACCTCAATGGGCCATCGAATCCAGCCCCCGGCCCTCATGGCAGGACCAAATACTGTCTAAACCATCCCTGATAGACATCTATCTAACCTGTTCTTAAATATCTCCAGCAATGGAGATTCCACAACCTCCCTTGGCAATTTATTCCTCTGTTTGACCACCCTGACAGTTAGGAACTTTTTCCTGATGTCCAACCTAAACCTCCCTTGCTGCAGTTTAAGCCCATTGCCTCTTGTTCTACCCTCAGAGGCCAAGAAGAACCAGTTTTCTCCCTCCTCTTTATGACACCCTTTTAGATACTTGAAAACCGCTATCATGTGTACTCCCTGCCCCACAGAGATTACAATCTGAAGGAAAAGAAATAAGCAAGTGGTTTCCTCTCAGCTCCTCGCGAGCTGTTCCCTTACCACATCACGGCTACGTCTACACTAGCCCCAAACTTCAAAATGGCCATGCAAATGGCCATTTTGAAGTTTACTAATGAAGCGCTGAAATGCATATTCAGCGCTTCATTAGCACGCGGGTGGCCGCAGCGCTTCGAAATTGACGCACCTCGCCGCCGTGCGGCTCGTCCCGACGGGGCTCCTTTTCGAAAGGACCCCGCCTACTTTGAAGTCCCCTTATTCCCATGAGCAGATGAGCTTCATTAGTAAACTTCGAAATGGCCATTTGCGTGGCCATTTCCAAGTTTGGGGCTAGTGTAGACACGGCCCACATGACCCAGCATTGGGCTGCGTTTCTTTGGTGTCACGCCTCATTCTGGGAACCTGAGCCAAGTGTAAGGACATCTACGGCCAGTGTATGGGGTCCACTGGGAACCCTGGGAAACTTGGTGGGTCTGACTTGCTGCTCAGACACATCTTGAATTTCCCTGGTGCAGCCTCATGTCTAACCGTGTACATGGGTGTCACAGCTAATTGTATGCCTGACATGTGACTCGCTGCTTGGCAACACGTTAATGCCATGATAGATCACTCTGTATTTCGCTCTTGCGTTTGGTACGCTGCACGCTCTGTCTCACTTCCCTCTTCATTCTTAAAGGCCTCCCCAGTCCCTCCAGGGCTTGGCAGACCCCCCATTGGAGAGGGAGTCTGTTCAGAAAGGTCATAAGTAATCCAGATGCCATGGGCTCTGGGTATGGGCCCAGTGACATAGTTATGGGCCAGATTCTTTCTTGATAGAAGATACTATGGTATCAGCTGTTTAGATACTACATGTTGAGCCATTTCTATTTGCATTTTGTGCAAATTACAATACCAGGTACAGTCAGAGAAACCCAAACCTCTCTCTGACCCCATCTACCCTGCACCAGACTGGTTCTCCAGTGAAATTGTGCAAGTGCGTATCTCTCTGTGAGCTGCAGGACACCTGCATGAGGCCCACAGCCCTGTGAGTAATACTCTGTCTTGCCTCTCCTTGTTTTATGCGGGAGATTTGCGGTCCTGCAGCATGAAAATTTGTTTCTTTAGCTGTCTGTGCTTGTTGTCCATGTATTGTTTCATCTTTTCAGCCAGCCCTGGGGCTTCTGTTGGGCCAAATCTAACTCCCTTCAGCTTGGTGAGGGTCACATAGAGTCTTTCAAGTGTATCTTCTGAACGGGCCAAGAGATGTCAGCATTAGATGTTCCAAACTATTGGGACCTCTTGGGTCTGCATGTCTGGCTTGAGGCGATCACAAGCACAGGGGTTTTTAAAAGTCAGATTTCAGGCTCTTTAGCTTCTGGCTCACTTTGCAGTCCTGATGCAGCGACCTTGCCCTGGAGTCACAGTTCCGTTTCCACCACTTTTGGAACCAGGCAGGTAAAAATGAAGCCAGAGTTTCCAGATCACAGGAAAGGGGTTGGTTTGAGCCTGGATGAAGGTTTGGGGTAGTTCATCATCAGAGAGGTTTTCCCATTGCCGCTGTCGGTGAGCTGGTGTGATAGTGGGAAAATTTTCTTCTGTCCTGCACAAGGAGGATGAATGCATGTGCAGCTGAACTCCTGTGTGGAAAGTTATGAGAGTACGGGCCTCAGGAAGTTGTTGAGTCCAGGTCAGCACTTCTGGCTCCAAAGGAAAGACTGTTTCAGCATCTGTAGTAACTAGCACAAATGGAAGTAATGTTTTCATCACACATCCAGTCATTACCTTGAGATGCTGTTAAACTAGAAGGGAAATCTATTTCCTGTCCCCCCCCACAAAAGCACACAAACTCTGTGTTAAATATAGATATATGATATGTAAATGAATCTGACAACTGAGTGAATAAAAAATGAAGGTTTAAATTATTGAGGGATAGGAGGAGATGGTGCATGCAAATAGCATTAATGCAGAAAGAGGCAGCTCTCTGAACAAGGAACGGAGGTTTTTGAAACATAATTATTTCTTTTAAGAAAAGGGCTATATATTAAATAAAAGCCAAGAGAACCAGCACATGTTTATTTCAAAGACTTTTCTTTCTTTTGCTTCATTCCACTGTGGTATTTTTTTCCCCATGCAAAGCAATGAGAGGAATTGAAGGCTGCTGAATATTTTAGCTTTAATTAAAATAAGATAAATTAAGTTTTGATTGCTACATGAGAATAAATGAGTCCCAGAAACTACTGATCGCAAGTGCTTGGCTTGCACTGAGATGGCGGTCAGAAGGTGTTTGCTAATTGATTTGGTGGGGACACAACCTTTTGCAGCCTGACTGTTGTTGCAATCAAATTATATTATTTCGCTGCCACCAGACAAAATGTGATGGGTCTGAGAGTGTTTTGAAGAGTTACCTTCGTTCAGTCCAGCTTGAAAAAAAAAGCTAGGCTGAGATCTCATCCAGCCAGTAGGCACTAATTACATTGCTTTTTTCATGGCTTAAATCTGGTGAACTTTTTTTTTTGGCTTCAAGCATACAAATACAGACAGAGGAGGCAGTGTACCAGGCTGGAGCATGTGCAGAACAGCTTTCTTGGAGAGAAGTATTTTGGGGGCAGAGAGTGGTAGTTGTCTAAATTGGAAAACAGAAGATTAGGGGTTGTTTTTTTTTGTTTGTTTATTTTTTTTAAAGTAGGGAAGTTGCCAGTTGATTTTCTGTGGGGGAATGGCTTCCTTGTACAACCAGTAAACATCTAATTGCTGTTTACATTTATACCTTTATGAGCCTTCTAAGGGCTGACAGGACAGGTTACTGCGTTTTATTTTCACAATTCCAGCGCATGCTGGCCTGGGAGGAGCTGTTCAAGCTATAGATCAAAGTGTTGTTTATTAGAAAAGTGCCTGCCTAGGAATTCTGGCTCTTAATTTGTTATTTGTTGTGTGCTGACAATGTGCTCTGCCCTGTTCTCTCTAATCTATCTTTCTAGCTATTTATACGGCCCTCATCACTGTAGTACTTGAGTGCCTCCCATCGCTTAGAAAATGACTGCATTGTCTCTGTTCCTGGCATAACACGAGAAGCATAGTGGGGGTGCTTTTCTTCATTTATTTATTTCAAGTGAATGAACCTGTGAGAAGGAGGATGCTGGGGTAGGGAAGAGAAAAAGGTAGGCAGTAGCGTTTGTGCTTATTTCTTTACAGGGGTAAGTTCCATATTCATGTTCTTGCTTCTTTGCAAGTTCTGTCTCCCACAGTCGCAGGTCTGCCCTCAGTAGGTGGCAGTAACTTCATTCCTGTGGAACACAGCTATCCTGGGTAGCCAGGGTCACAGGGGAAGAGATGGAATGACTTGACAGTCTGACAGCAGATGCCTTTGATGGAAGGTGTTGCATTTTATTTTATTGAAAGTGAATTTAATAACGTTGTATGACAACACCGTGGGTTCAGCTCTGATGCCTACAGTTTCAATCTCAACAGAGTGAAAGTCACCTCTGCTTCTTGCTTCAGATGTAGAGCCCATAGTAACACATAAGACCAAAGGCAGAGACCACAGATACATTTCACAAGCACCAGAACAAGTCTGTTTTACAAGTTTTACTGATGTGACAGTTAAAGTTATGATTATCCTTGCATAAACAAATTCATTAAAGACTCATGAGCAAGTGGCAAATATAGTCAGACTTACATCCTTAATGATACTCTTAAGGTCTGATGGCTGCCTTTCCAATTGATCATCAATAGAGGGATGGTTCCTCCTAGAGTTTTCTCATGAGGAACTCCATTGTTCTAGTTTGGACACTCGTTTTTAATAGTATGATTTTGATTATATCATATTAGCATTGTACCCATAGTGCACCTTGCTGCCATTAGGGCTAGTATTAGAAAAACGTGACTCTCCAGTATTGAGTAGGCAAAAAATAACTTTTACTTTGAATTTTTTGCAGTACCACCTACTGGTATATTTTTTCCTGCAATCTTGTTGCATAGGGTCATTGTGAGGACATTTACTTATGTGAAGCATTTTTAAGCTTATGAGCTATTGTGGCTAAGCTAAAATGTTACAGCCCTTGGCCTGTAGGCCTAGCATATCAGTATGTACACATTCCTTCTGATTATTGATCAGTCTGGTACTCCTATAATCCTGCATTTACCATACAATAAATTATATATGATATAACATGTTAATCATAACATCACACAGTAAACTCAAATCACTGGCTGCATAGGGATGATTAACCAGGAGGAGATCTTCAAGGCAATTTCTTCTTCCCATTAACACTGTTTCTCTTATTTGGATTTGATGTCAGCTAGTTGCTCTTTGTTCAGGTGCTGACTCCAAAAGCTGGGAGGTGGTGGTGTTTCCAGTCACCACGAAGGACATAGAGAGCTGCATTTTGTCCAGCTCAAGCTTCAGCTGAGTGAAGAAGCCACTCTGTCCTAGACCTGGGGGTCATCCAGGCAGGACACAAACGCAGGCCATGTGTTTTGGTCTTCAGTCCCACAGCGCAGAGAGTCAGTTCACAAAGCCCATCCTCACTGCACATCATTTATGAGTAGTCCGTAGACTCAAACATGTTGGAATAAACCATTCACTCAATAACTTTAATCACAAAAGCAAAGTCTTTATGCCAATAATTTGAGAGCAGAAAGAGGTTGACTTTGCTGAATGAACTGTTAAGTATGAATTGTTGTTGTGAACAAACCAGCAGCCTGGACCTGGTGTATTAGAGCAGCTCCTTGTACGTACACACCCTTTGTATTGACCAGACAAGGGAAAGCTAATTCCTTCCTGACCGCCGGGGCTTTTCAGGTTGTACCCTGATGGGGGAGATCGACTGCCCTTGTCATCAGTTTGACTAGCCTTTTATCTCTGCAGCTGTGTAAGCTGGAGGTCTCCACATCACCTCTCAGACCTCTGTTAAATTCCCCTCACGCATGGATATGAGGCTAGATGAGGGAATACAACCCTTCCCAAAGGCTTCTGCTTCAAAGCCTAAGAGTTCCCCTAAGGTGGGCTTATATAGCTGCTGACGAGGAGTGGGGACAGGACAGAGCCAGTGGGACTGTGCGGATGAGGGGTTTTGGAGAGCAGGAGTCATTAGCCTCCACCACCCCCTCACTAAGCCCTGGTTGTTTTGTATCCAGCTGCATTTCCATTGTTTCACGCATGTGGATCAGCAGCCCTGTGAGCTCGGTCACGTCAATAGCTGTGGTGGGATAAGGTGGTAGGGCCATTGGGAGAGGCTCTGTATCTGCTGCCATGTCACTACCACCTTGTAGCAGCCCTTCGGTTGCCTCTGGCTAGTCCTGTCCAGAAGCATGTAGGAGATTGGCAGATGTCACATCAGGCCACTGCTTTCTCAAGGAGTCTGTCTGCAAATGGGGTATTTGACCATCATTGCTGGGTTTTGCTGTGGTCTCTGAACACTGCATTATCCTGCCAGGCTTTTGCATCACCACAGGGAGCAGTGTGCGCTCTGGTGCCTCATGTTCTGTGCTCTGGAGCCTTGTCTGCGCTACCAGGCTCTGTGGCCAACACTTAGGCTGACACTCAACAGCTGACAAAGCACAAGTACCCACAGGGCGTTCACCCTTGTTCCCTCTGTTGACAGAGTATATCCACACTGCGGGCACCGGTGCTGACTCTGTGAGCAATGCACTAAGTGTGTGCGTCCCCCAGTGCAGTGCTGCGGGAAGGCAGAGGTGATCCCCACGTATTTTAGGATTCCATCTGAGTTCTTCCACACCCGCCAGGAGCAGCACAGTGAGTAGCTCTGTGAGTTCTCCCTGGTGAGGAATGTGAAAGCAGTGTAGAAGCTTGTCCCCCTGCCCCTCCAGCCGCTGCCTGCCTGCCACTGTGTCCCTAGCGCAGGGCAGAACAGGAGCAGGCCAGTGATTTGATCTGTTCCCCAAAGGGGGCAGCTCACTCAGCTGTCAGATGTTTCGTGGAGCTTTGAAAGGGGAGGGGCACATGCCTGCAGGGTCGCAGAGATGAAAACACTGAGCAGAGCCATTAGGGTGGGCATTGTGGGATAGTGGGGGAAACCAGTTCTGTGGGCAAAACAAAGAAAAGTGTCTACTCTGGCACTTTGTCGACAGTAAAGGGAGGGGAAAGAAAAAAGTCTCACATGGGGTGGAAGTTTTGGGTTACCAAACCTGGGTATTTTTTCCAGCAGAAGTCCTGTTGCAGTGTGTACCTCTCACTGGTTTATCTCCCAAAGGCAGTTTTTGGCAACAAAAATTGTAGTGTAGACAAGGCCTTAAGATACTTATTTTACCACTTCTGTGAAAACCACAGGCAGTCATTTTCAAAGAGCTGTGTTTGTCTCCAGTCCTGCAGGCCAGGCTTGTCCATGCCCAGGCTGATGTGCCATCGTGCGCTGCTGGCAGAAGAGACGAGGTTTGGTCCCACGTCTCCGTGTGGGGCCAAACTCTAGGACAGCTCACACAGGGCTCGGGCCTGACGCCTGCATTTCTTGGCTGTTCTGGCTTGGAGTCTGACCTGAGTGTAGCTTTCTTTTCTCTCTGGTTTGGCCTTCTTGGTCTCCATGGTAACGTGCATTCCCTTCTGCAGAGGCATCAGGCTTTGCTTGCCACTTCCCAGCTCTGCATTTGTATTCTGCTCCTTTGTCTTCTGTTACGCCTTGGCAGCTAGCCAGGCCAGGCATCCATTTCAAAGCAGTCTTTGTTTTATTGGCAAAATGGCTAGTCAGAAATGTATGTGATTTAATCAGGCTGAGAACACTTTGTCTCCTGGCTTTTTTTTTTTCCTTCCCTCCACAACTGTAGCCTATTTGTTCAGTGGAGTAGAGTTTTACCTGAGCTCCCCATGGGAGGAAATACCATGGCTAGCAGCTCGGGCCGCTGAGAGAATCTCCTTCAGACACTGTGCACCAAGGAGTGGGGGCTGGGAAGGTAGATTTCCTTCCTTTTCCAGCTATCTATTTTTGACAATTCATTTCAAACTCAAACTTGCCATTTGAAAGCAGTCTTGTATGTTTGGGGGCTTCCTGAGAAACCTGAGAGCTGACACCCCAACCTCCCTTCTGTGGATAGGAGAGAAGGCACCTGAAGAGGAAGCAGAGACCAGAGTATGGCTCATACACTTATCTTACCCCCTTGTTTGCCTGCCTCTGCCTTCTCCCTATAGTCAGAGAGGGAGGGTCAAACACTGAGCAGCTGTAGGGGAGTTTAATTACCAGTGAACTCCAAACAAGCCATTTTTCTTCCTCTCTTGAGACAGGTTTGAGTCTCAGCAGATGTGGTGGGTGTGCATGTGTTTGTGTTTTTAAAAGTATGTAAATAGATATGCAAATCAGATGGGCCCTTGGACTCCTGGCACATTACCAGTGTGGCCCTGGGTATCAGAGATTTGAAGTTCTTGCTAGTGAAACTGCTCCAAGGCTGAAGTCTGCTTTGTTGCATTGAAACTGAGCCCTCACGTTGCAATGAGGTGGCATTGGGGGCTGCAGAAGGAGGCAGTTGCACTGCACCAGGCCTGGCTAAGACAATCAGTAAGTGTCAGCTACCTGTATAGCACGAATGTCAGAGATGTGAAGGGAGGAAAAGAGGATGGAGATTGTGAAATCTAAAAAGATTTGGGACTTTGGTCAGTCCCAGATCAGAAGGAGAACAGCCCTAGGCACAGCATGTGCTCAGATCCAGACATCACTGACACAAGGAGAGAACTTGGCAGCAAAAGGGTGGAAGAAGTTATACCACAAGCTGGAAGAGAAATCTCATGTCCTAACCAATGCCCACCCTCTTTCTTAGAGGACCCTGATCCAACCACACCTATCACTTCTCCCAAGAAGAACTTATTATTAAATGTACATAAAAACCACATGCGTGTTTCCTCTTGGATTTGCCAGAATTCCTGTGGCATGATGCAGATTGTTAGTTCGCTGGGTGCCAGGGATTATCTTGGCTAGAGAGGAACCAGATTTACATATGTCTGTGCTATAAAGTATAGAAGCAAGCATGCCAAGTGTTCCGGTTGCGTTACTCTACTGCCAATCAAGCAGCCAAACCAATGGCAAGAGCCTAACTAGTGTAGACACCAAAGGTCTGGCCTTGGAACAAAGCCCAAACCACCCCATCCCAGGCTACTAAGGACAGACTGAGTGTGATGTGCCTCTCCCCACTTCCAGCTGGCAGAGGTATTAGCAGGCTCGGGGTTCTGCAATTAGCCATGTTTAATCTGCACTTAACTGTGGCTGAGAGCAGCGGGAGCAGGAAGGAGGGAAACTGCTTGCACCTTTGGTCACTTCCGTTGTGGAGAGCCCATTGTTCTGTTCTGGTTGTGGGCAGGGGACGCAGCTGTAGGAGGACAGAGATTCCATGTCTCTCACTCCCAGCTGTTCTGTTTTTATTACAGCAGTCGGATACGTTGCAAAGCATGGGCCTCACCACAGGGATCACTAAACATCCCCTGGCGCTTTTTGCTGGAGTAGGGGTGTAAAGCCCCATGTCCTAGACAAATGCCAGTTTAGGAAATTACATTGCCCCTCCTTAAATTCCTTGTTTGCTGTGTAGCTGGGCGCAGGATATTAGAGAGATGAGGCTGGTGGGGTAATACCAGTCTGTGGTTACGTGTGCACAGGAAAGAAAAGCCTATGGATGCTCCATGCCCCTGACTCCGGCTGTGGGTCCATGGAGAATTCTGTGCTCCAGCTGGATGCCAAGGTCTGGGACCCTCCCAGCTCAAAGGGTCCTAGAACCTGAGCTCCGGCCAGAGCCTAAGTGTTTACACAGGAATGAAACAGCCTCTCAGCCCGAGCAGCTGTCTAGTTGCTGTGTAGACTGATTCTGTGTGTCTCTCACCAACAGATGTTGGTCCAAAGACAGATATGATCACCCCCACCTTCTCTCCTTAAGTTCCTGGGTAATTCAATTGACTACCATATTCCCCTCACTTCTTGTCTTAATTGCTATGCAGCGGTGCTCTGCGGGACAGCTGCGGCAGTGTGGTCACCAGGAAAGTGATTCCTGTTAGCAGACGGATGGGAAGGTGCTTTGGGAGGAAATGCCCTGTGGGAACTAACCTCTTGTTGCTGTAATGTAGCAGTTGGAGGGCTTCCTTCTAAACAAGATACAAAATGTCTCTGGTTTCCTATCTGAAACTGTTCAACTGTGTCCTCCCTGTTCATAGCAAATGATAAGTACTGCCGAGAAGGAACCATTGCTGTCACGGTGGAGCTGCTCTGGCAAGCACAACAGCGAGGGGGTTCAAAGTGAAAAGTCTGAAATAGAGAGTGGGGCCCTGACATATTGCTCCTGCGCCAGAATGCTGCTGGCCTGTTCTCGTGATTCTGACTTTAGGGAGGACTATGACTAGCTGCCGGGGTTTAGCACAGTTTGCCAGTGATATAATAATGCATGTGGCAGCTGGAGGGCAAATGGATTCCCTGCTCTGGAATGGCTGGGAATGGAAGTAGAGAGGAGTCAGTTCCTGGGTTTCTTTATGCAAATAGCTCACTTTTGCAGGAGGACACGTGGGAAAAAGAAGTACAGTGGGTCTGGGTCAGCTTAGCAGAGCCTAGTACAGGAAATCGTTCCAAAGAAGGAGCATCAGAGACAGCTCTTAAATATACATAGCTGGTAGATGGTCCCAGCGCTGCTCAGGTCCTTAACACAATTAATTTTTGTTTTTTGGAAAACAAACAGAAAATGTACAGGCTTCATTTAAAACCAACAAGAAGTCCTGTGGTACCTCACAGACTAGCACATTTTGGAGCATGAGCTTTCGTGGGCAAAGACCCACTTTGTCAGGTGCATGATGAAGCGGGTCTTTGCCCACGAAAGCTCATGCTCCAAAATGTGCTAGTCTGTGTGGTGCCACAGGACTTCTTGTTGGTTTTGAAGATACAGACTAACCCGGCTACCCCACTGATAGGCTTTGTTTAAATCATTGCTCTGGATGAGGGTTTGAGGATGTGGTTGCCCCGGGGAGAGCGGATTACCCCAGACCTCTCTCACTGCAGCAGCTTGGGGCCAGGTGAGACGCGCCCCTCTGTGGCTGCTGCAGTTCCAGAGGGTAGAGCCTGGGGAGGGGTGCGTGTCCCCCAGCTGAGGCAGGTCCAGGTTTGTCTGCCTCAGCGCTCCCCAGCCAGCGTGAGAAGTGCTGCAAACTGTGCACTTTACCCTCACTCCGCGAAGAAGGGGAACAGCCAGTAATGTCCCCATGTGAACCAGGGGGAGGGGCTCCAGCCCTCTGCCCTCCTGGAAATTTGCGTTGGGGAGCACTTTGGCTTGGGAGGTTGGAGGCTTGGGGCTGAGGCACTCCCAGACGAGGGGGAAAGAGTGCCCCCAGCCAGCCCCTTTCACCTTCTTAGTGGTTCTGTCTCTCTCCTGTTTGGTTTTACAAGACGTGCATCCCATTTCCTGGCATAACCAAATGCTCTCAAATACATCGTAGACCGTTCACAGAAACGTTCTCCTTGTGCTCCTTAATGCATTTTCTGTACATTGGTTCTCCAGATAACATAAGTGACTGCAGTTGTTCCTCATGGCCCATTCTTTCCCATCACAGAGCTTCATGACGAATTCCTACATGCCGTGGAAGACATGCAATATCAGATTATTCCTGGACTGATTAATAAATTCAAGGGAATATATACTAGAGGTGCGTCTTGATACTCTTGCATGCTGCCTTTTAAATAATTATATTATTCTGCGACTGGGTGATACATTATCCTCACCACAGGAATGCAAAAGCCCAACAATGCAAAATCTTCCCATTCCTGAGACGTCCCAAACCAGCTGCTGTGTTTGAGATTCATGTCTTGGCTACTGCCTGTACCATTTGGGAAAAGTCCCTTTCAATCTGTGTGGATGGAAGAAGATGAACTCAGATCAATGGGGCTTAAGAGCTTGGATTTTACACAGCCTACATTAGAGTTTTTCTTCTCAGGCTGACATTAGCTGTTGGATCTCTGAGTAGTGAACATTATTTTAAGTATGCATCTGAGAAAGTGCTCTGCGATTTTATGAAAATTATACTTCAGAATACTTTTCTGCATCACTTTTAGTGCTCTTCACAATCATTAATAAATTAACCTCATGCTTGTGAGTTATTGCAGGTCAATGTTTTTTAGTAGGTTCTGGAAGCTGAGACTCAGAAGGTGAGTGACATGCACAAGGTCCTATGACAAGGCTATGCCAGAGGCAGGAAGAGGATCTAGGGATAGTGACTTGTGGTCTAGTGTTTTAATTGTTGAACTTCAGTGTTTGCCTGAAGGCAAAGAAACTTTACTGTAGGATGCCCACCCAGCCTGGGACAGTCACAGGAGGTAGTTAGTGCCAAAGCTCATGCTGGAGTAGGTGTAACTGTTGAACGAAACCTTCTGTAGCTCCATGCCTAATTCTCTGTCGTTGAAGAACTCACCAGACTACTATCGTTTTGAACTCCTGCAACACATGAGATTGCTGGGGCAGAAGAAAATAAGTTTGTGGAAGAGTAAAGTAGTGTGTACTGTTATTGTACAGAAGCGCAAAATTAAATGGCTCAAATCTGCAAGTAATCTAGCTGCACTGAGGAGTGGTGCCATGAAATACATAATTTAAATAGCCATTGATTATCAAGAGATTTATTCTCAATAGATAATGGCCTAAGAGAGTTTGAACAAAACATTGGCAGCCAGCCCAACAACTGGAGTGGTCCATCTGGGCCAAGTTATATGTGTATCTGCCACCTAGACCTAGCTAGACCTCCTCCATCCATGCTGCTAACTCTGCATGCTCTGTTGGGAACCGGTTACACTGGCAGCAATGCCTTACCATTGTGCATTGTGTGGGGGATGAAAAGACTCCACATAGGGGAGAGCCCAAATATCTATGCTTTCATTTAAGAGCCCCACAAGTCCTATTCAGCTGACACCAGCCAGCAAGCATTTTATTGCATTGTAGGTGTACCCTGAGACCCTGATCCAAAGCCCATAGAAATCAATGGAAAAATTCTCCTCCGGTCTTGGAAGCAATTCCAAAATAACCCAGATCACTGAAGGCTGGGCAGTTCAGTTGGGAGGAAACTGCAAAAGGAAAAGAACAACCAACACTGTTGCAAGCCATGTCGTATTTCTTTGGAAGTGCAACAGAGCCCTGATAAACAAAGAGAGATTGGAAATGTCTATTGTACTGCACCACTCAGGCAATCAGTAGGACATAAGGAACGAATAATTGGCTGAATGCAGAAAGAAATTTAGGCTCAGCAATTTCATTTTACAGTTGGCAGCTTTCCCAAATCCAGACCAGGGAAAGCAAGTTAGGCCAGGTTTAAAACACAGGGAAAATCCTTATCTTGCATAATTTTTGCTGATTTAAAGGATAAGATTAAATCCTCATTTAATAACCCTTATTGGCTGCTCTCTCAACTCTGATTGCCCTGTGCAATGGTGATAAAGCTGGAAATGCAAGTCAAGCCTGGAGGCTAGGCAGCGAGGTTTTTTTCTTCAGCACGGCTCTAATGGTTGGTTGTTATTGTGGCTTGTCAAATAGGCACTGGCTGTTTAATCACAAGTCCTGGAATGAGATTTTTGCTCTTTGCTGGCAGTGTTCCAGCTCTTGTTGAAGGCAAAGCCAGATACTTCTTGTTCGCAACTTCAAAATCTGTCATTTTTTAGTCTTCCTGGTTAGTAGTAGGCATCCTTCAGTCTGCATAGACTATGGATCGCGCCCTTTAAAGTTTCAATTGAGGACTTCATTTACAGCGTCTATTGTGACTATAAAGACCCACACGAGAGTGACAGTCCTTGCTGCATCTCTTGCAGATGTAGTGGGTGTCTGGCAAGTCCTTATTGTGCTTTCTGTGCGCTCGCTTCTCCTCTGCTAGCTGTCTGATCTTCAACTCACTCTTCTGAAGGCCCTTGTGTAACCCCTGCCTCCATCTGCTGCGGTCGTCTGCTAGTTCTTCCCAGTTGTCCAGCTCGATGTCTACCTCTCTGAGGTCTCTCTTGCAGACATCTTTGTAACGCAACTGGGGGCGTCCGGGAGGTCTTTTGCCAGAGGCTAGCTCACCATACAGGATGTCTTTTGGAATCCTTCCATCACTCATCCTGTGGACGTGGCCAAGCCAGCGGAGTCGACGCTGCCTGAGGAGGGTGTGCATGGTTGGGATTCCAGCTTGCTCGAGGACGGCAATGTTGGTCACTCTGTCCTTCCATGATATTCCAAGGATGCGCCTGAGGCAGCGCACGTGGAAGACGTTCATCCTCTTTTCCTGGCGGGCATACAGGGTCCAAGTCTCGCTGCCATAAAGGAGAGTGCTGAGGATGCAGGCTCTGTAGACTTGCATTTTGGTGTGAGTGTACAGCTTGTTGTTATTCCACACTCTCTTGCTGAGTCTGGACAGAGTTGTGGCCACTTTTCCGATCCTCCTATTTAGCTCAGTGTCCAACGACAGGGTGTCAGTGATGGTGGACCCAAGGTAAGTGAACTCGTGGACGACCTCTAACGTATAGTTGTCAATGCTGATTGATGGGGATTCAGCAACATCCTGACCGAGTACGTTCGTCTTCTTTAGGCTGATGGTAAGCCCAAAGTCCTTGCACGCTTTGGAGAACCGATCCAGCAGTTTTTGAAGCTGGTCTTCTGTGTGAGACACTACAGCAGCATTGTCTGCGAAGAGCATGTCTCTGATGAGGACTTCTCGCACCTTAGACTTAGCTTTCAGCCTTGCAAGGTTAAACAGTTTCCCATCAGATCTTGTGTGCAGCAAGATGCCCTCTGTTGAAGATCCAAAGGCATGCTTCAGGAGGAGAGCGAAGAAGATCCCAAACAATGTCGGGGCAAGCACGCATCCTTGTTTGACGCCGCTCCTGATTCTGAAAGCATCCAATAATGCGCCGTCATATTGGATGGTTCCTCTCATGTCTTCTTGGAACGACTGGATCATCTTGAGTAACCGTGGAGGACAGCCTATCTTGTGGAGCAGTTTGAACAGACCATCCCTGCTGACCAAGTCAAAAGCCTTGGTCAAGTCGATGAAGGATATGTAGAGTGGCTTTCTCTGCTCCCTGCACTTCTCCTGCAGCTGCCTTAGAGAGAAGACCATGTCAACGGTAGACCTCTCTGCGCGGAATCCGCACTGCGATTCGGGGTACACCCTCTCAGCAATCTTCTGGAGTCTGCCAAGGATGACGCGAGTTAAGGATCCTACAAAGACTCATGTAACTATTGCTTATGCAAGAAGTCCAGTTGACTTCACTGGACTGCTTATGTGAGTAAGAATTAGTTCTATGAGTAAAGATTGCTTGATCAGTGCCTGTATAATAAGCCCTTAGCACAGGGCTAAGACTGTTTTTAAAATACTACAAAGGTAAATACTGTAAAGTGATCTGGGAAAGGAAGGTTGTTGCAGAGGAAGACACAATTTCTGTATGTTAACAAGATGACTGTTTCCCTCTGTCTGTCAGATCAGCTAATTTGGATTATTTAAGTCAAGTGCAATTTTGAAAACAATCTGTTTTGCTCATGACAGCTTTTTCATTCTGTGTAATGATGCTGAATGTTACAAGCAGCAAAGGGTTATTGACTGCAAATTCACCACATTCCCAGGCCTGCATTTCTTACATTGACTTATAAAAGGAGCCTCTTGTTTTATTTTCCCCAGACATTAGGTAGAAAGTATTTTCTAACATGTTGTCTTTACAACGTCACACTGAAACCCGCACTTTGTATGAAGACTTGGCAGCAAATTGTCGATAAAGGGAAAGGGTGGAGGTGGGGGGAAACAGTGAAATGATGCTAGGTTGTTTTTAACTATTTCTAGTCAGAGCATTCCTTTATCTTCTGCATTTTTCTTTTGTTGTTGGTTACATTATGTGAACATCCTAATGAAGGAGACAGTGACACTGGTAGTTCCAGAAGGAAGGACCATGTGTCTCCATCAAGGTGTCAGGTCAGAATCATGGGGTGAGGTGGCAGCTGGAGTGCAATACTGGGCAGAGACTAGGGGAAGGTGTGTGGAGGGATCAGTGACCGAAAGGATGTGTTTAATTAATCATGTCAATGGAACATGAAATGATCTGGCCAGAACTCACTGGGCAGGATTTTCACCCTTGGATTGGAGTTCTCATTATTAATAATTATTTGTAGTACAGTAATGTCTAGGAGGTCTAGTCACCCTTGGGCCCTATTGGCATCACATTATCTCTCCTCCTGTCGCCTGGTACAGAGACAGATTTCAGTGATAGGTTACACAGTACAGTTAGCAGTTCTGCAATTTCAGATTAGGAACCATTAGAGAAAGGGAAGATAACACACCAAAAACATCAAAATGCATCTATGTAAATCCATGCTAGGCCCACACCTTGAATATTGCATGCAGTCTGGTTGTCCCTTTTAAAATATTTATTAATATTGGAAAAGGTGCAGAGAATGGCAACAAAAATGATCAGCTTCTGTAGGTGGAAACATCAAAAAGACTGTGACTGACTGTTCAGCTTAGAAAAGAGGTGCCTAAAAGGGACTAAGATGGGGTCTGTAAAATTGTGAATTATATGAAGACAGTGAATAAGGAAGTGTTATTTATCCTGTTACATAACGCAAGAACCTGGGGTCACCAAATGAAATTAATAGGTGGTAGTTTTAAGGCAAACATAAGGAAGCCCGGCTTACATAACACACACTCAACGTGTGGAGCTCATTGGCAGGGAATGCTGTGAAGGCCAACACTACAAAGGGACTAAAAAAAGAATTAAATCAGTTCATGGAAGATAGCCCATAAGGGACCTAGTAGCCAAGATGGTCAGCGACAGAACCGCGTGGTGTAGGTGTCCCTGTCCCACTGGTTAGAGCAGGAAGCTGGGACCAGAGAAGAGGGGACTGATCACACAGTAATTCCTCTCTTCTGTTCATTCCTTCTGAATCACCTAGCACCAGCCACTGTTGGAAGACGGTACTGCGCTAGACAGACCAGTATGGCCATTCTTATGTAGCTGAGGACAGATGGCAAATACTGGCTGGAACTGACTCTCAACAGAATCGAACAGCGCAGTTTTGCTTATACAATTTCCATGAAACGAAAACAAGAGAGAGCATTAAGAAAACCTAGCCTGTCTTTTGCGAAGCTTGCACCAGCTCTTTTGTTGGAGTAACAGCAGAGTTACATTGGGAGAAAATTCCTCTGCTCCTAACTTGAATATTTCTGCAAGGAAAGGAGGATACCGGTCCATTGTGGATATAGACTAATGTTAACTTAACGAGTTAATGCTGGGTAGATAAGGCTGGTTGGTGAAAGCTTTATAATATTTTAATTGCAATTTTGTGTATGTATAAAAACTGAACATATTTGATTGTATTCTTTCTCCCAATCATGCATATATCACTTGTCTTCCTGTGCGCTGAACCTACAAGATACTACATATGAATGGACCTCTGAAATACAGGGGGTTCCCATCCATTTTGGGTCTGCTTGCACATAATAACTTGTAGGATCAGGGCCCTCAATTAATCTACTAGAAGACTTATCTGGCATTGTTTGGGACCTTCAGAGCCGCAGGCTGGTGGTGTGAGGGGTGCAGAAATCAGAGCAGGGTCTTGGGGGCATAGGGGGCTCATGGCAAGAGGCTGAGGACATGGGTTGAGAAGCAGCTCAGGGCACGGGTGAGTGCAAGAATCAGGGCAGGGGATTGGGAGAAGGGGGAGCTTGGGGAAGAGGTGCTCAGGGCAGAGACTTCTCCCTGGGGGCAGCCCAGAGTGGGCCAGGGTGAAGGAGGGCACATAGGCTGGCCCTGGTGGTGCTCCTGGTGCAGAGGATGTAAATGGAGGTCCACAGGCCAGCCACAGGGTGGGCATGCTGGGCAGTTTGACAGTGTGGATGGGGCAGGCTGTGGCTCCTCGGGGCTGCGGCAGGGCTTTTTCCCTTCCCATCCAGTGGGGCTTTCTCCCCTTCCCCTCTCCATCCAGTGGGGCTTTTTCCAGCCCCCACTCTGTCTGGCAGGGCTTTCTCCATTCTTTTCTCCTCCCTGTCTGGTGGGGCTTTCTTCCTCTCTCTTCCCCTGCTCTGGTGCTGTGGCCAAGAGCTAAGAAAGGAGAGGTTTGAGGCAGGAGGGCCACTTACCTGGTCCAGTAGCCAGCAAGCCCGGGCCCCAGCTGGCCACTCTCTTGGTGGTGTGGCTGCCCCTCGGGATCACTCTGCAGTATAGCATCCCTCCTCTCTGCCCCCTCCCTTGCCATGTTCTGGAAAACATTCCCATTCCATGCACTTCCCATTTTCCTGGCACAACCAAACACTGACTTAGCTTTAAGGTAGGCTGAGGGGAAACTGCATACCAAAGTTGGTGGTCCTAGATGTTACAATTCAAGAGGAGTTCTTGAACAAACAGACACACAGATGGACTGACTCGCGGAGGGACAGATGCACTCATCTGTGTATATATAGGAAGGGAAACGATCTTCCTATGTATTTGTACAATAGGCCTCTAGGCAGTACAGTAATAGAATGTAAATATTAAATCCCTCTAAATCCATTTCCTGCTGTTAGTTGTGTTCTTTGTTTCCTTACTATGTTTTCAGGGCTTGGAAAAGGAAAGTCATATAATTCCTGTTTTTTAAATAGTTTTATTTTCAGATTCTTACGGCTCCAGTATTCTGGGTTAAAAACACAGCAGGCCAGGACAGTGTCATTTGCAAATAAAAATATGTGTCATAACATGGTGCCTTCGAGAATGCAATCAAAAGTTGTATTGCACTGCAAACTTCAGATTTGCTATCCACTATAACCCCAATACTCCTTTGGCCTTATTGTTTTCTAATTCTCTCACTCTCTTTATTCCTCTTAATCCCTCTGACTAGCACCATTTGCCTAAATTCATCTCTGGGGTAACTCCACTGAAGTGAGTGCAGTTATACTTGGATGAATTTACCCATTTTTTTGCATTATTTATTTTCTACATCCGAGCCCCAGATGACTCTGTATTCTTATTTGTATTATTATTTATTTAAATACGCTTTTCACTTTTTAAGTTCATGCCCACAATGAGTGAGATACTCTTCTAACAATGAAGAAAGCATAGTTCCTCCCTAAGGAGCACATAATCTAACAACTGACAAAAATGGAGGAAGTTATGTAATATTTTAGTAGTACAGTCAAAAGGGGTGCTTGGCTATATCTCTGTAATATTAAATTATCACTTTTTTTGTATTATTTGGTCCCAACTGCTCATCAAATATATCAGTAAGTACACTGATTCCCCATCCTTTGTTGTCTAAAATAAACTGGTTAGCCCCACTTTCAAGGCCCTCATGGTCTATCACCGGTCTATTATCTCTGACTACCAAGATCCCGTCTCTTGCCTTTGGATGGCCCATGATGTCATCCTCTGTCACTTTCTTGTTAAAATTTTAAACAAACAGCTCTGTGCTTCATTCCCCAGTGCCTCTGATTCTTGGAAGGAGCTCTTTATGAGCATCCACAAAGACACCTCATTATTGTCCTTGAAATGTGTGCTTTTCCATGATGTTTCTACAAATAACACTTGACAATGCATAGGCTGCTTAGGGGGAAGACTCTTGCTTTTCAAGCTGACCAATAGTGTCCCATTTTCCCATTTGTCTTCTTGTTTTATTTTTACATTGTAAGCTCCTTAGAACAGGGAGCATCTTTCTGTGTTTGTACAGCAGCTAGCAACATAGAATCTTGGCCCATGACAATGGCTCATAGGTGCTGTAGTAATATGAATAACTAATTAGTGTCAGTAATAGGATTTGTGGCAGAAAAGTCTTCAGGAATGACCAGAATGCAGAGTGAGTAGTGAATAGAGTCTATGCTGGTGAGCTTCTTTTCCATTTCTAGCACAATCTTTTTATCTATTTTACTTACCAGTCTCTTGCAAAACTACATTAACCACTTCTTGTTCCTTACATTCTTCTTTCTAGAGGGATTGCAGATGGCTTACATCTGATGCTTATTGAGTAAATTAATACTAATTCTTAAAAATGTGTTTCTTCTCTTCGTTTAATACAAAGTTGATTACACTGACTGTGCCTAGAAAATAAAATAATGGTCAGAAAAAATTCTGTATGGCAACGCTGTGTGCTGTTACTCTCATACCTACTTCCTTTGCATCTTCCTAGGTTGCTACAGAAAATGAGTCTCTCTGTGTGGGGTACTGGTGAGACATGACTTGGAATTCTGTTCAAGTCCAGCCACTTATGTAACATAATGATGTTGAAAAATCAGATCAAAACTTACATGGGCTTAGGACTGACTTTTAAGAGAAAAAGCCCCTGTCCATGGTGGCGCCTATGGTTCCATACAGAGTTGCCATATTTTATATGATCTTTTAAGCATGGCATCTTTCGTACTGCAGTAGAGATGGTTGTGTCCCAAGGGTACTTCAGGGCAGTTTTATGATTCTGCAGGATGCAGGACTCCAGCCAGTGCCCATTCAAAACTGGGATTGACCTATTGAATATGGTGATATTGTGATATTGACCTATTGAATATGGTGATACAAATTCCACAGGTCTCATACGGATGCAGTTTAGGCAGGCCTCATGTTCCCTATGTACATAAATAAGAAGGATTTTCATGGTAGGGGTTTCATGCCCTGGAAATGGAGTTTTTGCATGCATTGTGTGTAATTTATACATGAGACAATTAGATTTTTTAAAATAATTTCAACATTTACTGTCAATCTTTATTTTAAGCATTATTTTACATTTATCTATTGATTTTTCACAGTTGCAGGAAATTAGAAAGGGGTCAGACAATAGTTAGTGATGACAGTAGATGCTGAGATTTAAAAAATTAAAATGTTATAACCCTTACAATACAAAGTGTCCACCTAAGAATGGCCATACTGGGAAGGACCATTGGTTCATATAGACTGGTGCCAGATGCAGAATGAACAGAGGGAATGAACAGAACAGAGTAATTACCAAAACCCTTGTCCAGTCCAAGTCTCTAGCAGGACACCTACAGGATGAGGTTCTGTTCCTGACTCTCATGGCTACTAGCCAGGGAAAGACCTGTCCTCCATGAACTTAACTCTTTTTTTAACCCAGCTATATTCTTGGCCTTTCCAACATGCCCTGCCATTAAATTTCAGTTGGTGGTACATTGCATAAAGAAATACTGCTTTATGTTTGTTTTAAACCTGCTGCCTTGTAATTTTACATGGTGACTCCTGGTTTTTATGTGAAGAGGTAAATGACACTTCCTTATTCCTTCTCCACACCATAATTTCGTATACTTCTGTTGTGTCTACGCTTAGTCATCTCTCTTCTAAGCTTCTCCCCACCCTTTCCAATGGAATTATCACCTCATAGGAAAGTATTTATAGTGTTATACCCTTAATCATTTTTGTTGCCCTCTGCTCTTTTTCTAATTCTACCTTCTGTGTCAAAATATACAGTAAATATTAAAGTTTTCAAGCAGCATTTTTCTCATTTTGCCTTTCTGTAAGTTATGATTACCATTGATGAAACTATTTTTTCAGGGCTGTGTGTGTAGTGAAATTGATATTTGCTCACAGTTGCCAGTGAAAAAGCTGCTTCTTCCATACCTACCTCTGAAAGAGCAGTTCAAGTCTCAGGTTAAGGTGAAGGGATTCAAATAAGGGGTACACTTTGGCTTAGCTACTGAGGATGGGGGGCTTGTACCATGGAGCTCACACTGTAAGGGGGTGGGGTGTGGTACTGTAATGTTATGGTGAAATAGGGGATCTGGGAGGTCAGACTACTTGGCCGTCCTGTCTACACTGGGAGAATGTGCTGGCGTGGCAGCGCAGGGTATGAAGCAGTGGCAGGCAGGGGCGGGTGGGATTTATATCACACTCCTAACACTTCGCTTGAGGCCCGCAAACCCTTTATCTGCAGCCCAGGCGCCACGAGAGGCGGTTCCAGGGCGCTCTTTGTGGTGTAGTGTGGGGGAGCCGAGGCTGCAGGGCTCAGGCCGCGGTACGGGGCTTAGGAGGCGTCTCCCTCTCTCGGGGAGGGCGCCTCACGCGGGCGGGGGAAGTGGGGGTTCTTTGCACCGCGTGTGGCCCTCCGCCAGGGTCCCGGCCTCTGGCCCCGCACTTGGGGCCTTCGCTACCGGTGCCCTGTTCTCGACCCGGGCCGGGGCTCCGCGGCTGGCCGCAGCTCAACAGCCCGCCGCTGGGGCTCTCCTGCGCCGCTCTGCCAGCGTGGCCATCCCTCCCGGAGGGCCCAGGCACGGCACGGCACGGCACGGTCGTGATGTCAGGAACCACCCCCCCGCGGACGGCTGTCCGAAAGGGGGAGCGGCGGCTCCGCGGCGCGTCCCCCGCAGTTGGGCGCAAGGGCGGTCACTGCCCTCCTAGTTGCTAGGGCGCCATGTTGGAGCATTTGGTGCCCCGGAAGTGATGTCTGCAGGGGAGTTTCTCTTCCGGTGCGGCGGGCCAGCACCGGACCCGGCCAGGTTAGGACGGAGGCAGGAAATGGCGACGACATTGCAGCAGGAGCTGCCGGGCCCCCGAGCTCCACTGTGCCGGGCCCAGGCCTCCTAGAGAGTCGCCGAGCCAGCGTCGGGCCCGGGTCGCGGCCATCCGGGGCCGGACTCCGAGCACTTTACATACATGAGGTGAGAGGCGGGAAACGTGAAGGGCGCGGAGGGGGCGCGGCGCTGGGGAAGGGCGGGGGGCGCCGGGGAATAGCGCGGGGCTGGGGGCGCCCCGAGATGGGGGTTAGAGGGCGCCGGGGAATCGTGCGCAGGTGTGGGGCTGGGGGCCGTGCACGGGCGCGGAGATGGGGGGCTGGGGGCGCCGGGGAATAGCGCGGGGCTGGGGGCGCCCCGAGATGGGGGTTAGAGAGCGCCGGAGAATCGTGCGCAGGTGTGGGGCTGGGGGCCGTGCACGGGCGCGGAGATGGGGGGCTGGGGGCGCCCCGAGATGGGGGTTAGAGGGCGCCGGGGAATCGTGCGCAGGTGTGGGGCTGAGGGCCGTGCACGGGCGCGGAGATGGGGGCTGGGGGCGCCCCGAGATGGGGGTTAGAGGGCGCCGGGGAATCGTGCGCAGGTGTGGGGCTGCGGAGCCGTGCACGGGCGCGGAGATGGGGGGCTGGGGGCGCCCCGAGATGGGGGTTAGAGGGCGCCGGGGAATCGTGCGCAGGTGTGGGGCTGAGGGCCGTGCACGGGCGCGGAGATGGGGGGCTGGGGGCGCCCCGAGATGGGGGTTAGAGAGCGCCGGGGAATCGTGCGCAGGTGTGGGGCTGCGGGGCCGTGCACGGGCGCGGAGATGGGGGCTGGGGGCGCCGGGGAATAGCGCGGAGCTGGCGGGAGGCGAGGAGCTGGACGCCCTTCGTTTATTCCATGGCCTCGGAGTCAGTTGCCGGGCAGCCACGGGGGCAGATGGCTGATGCGCCCCTCTGGCCCTGGAGTTGTAGCTGCCGTCCGTGTCCGCCTCCCAACCTCCTGTGTGCCGGCCCGAGTCGGGCTGCGCTGCCGTTGGTTCCAGTTAACTCGTCCCTGCTGCAGCTGCAGCGGGGGCTTGGGCGTCACTTGGTTAAGTCCATGGCCGTCTCTCTAGCTCATGCTGCAGAAGGGGTTCCCAACCCCGCGGAAAGTGTGGCTGTAGTCGGGGGAGAGAGTGGTGTTCTGCTCCCCAGCTCCGTCCCAGCCTGGGCCAGGCTGGCCCCCCCTAGACGCAGTTCCGTGCATTGGTAGTTAATTCTGCACAAGCTAAACAAGTGCTGTCAAACTGCTTTAAAAAATCCTTGGGTTACTGTGGGATAAAATGCATTAGACACCTGACTAGAATGGAGCTGGTGTCTGTTTGGTTTTAATCTCCTGCCCAGCATCTAGTTTTCCAGAGTTGAAGGTTTGATCTCTTGTGTTCATATATCATTAATTTCTGTCCCTGTTTCACAGTCAGGCCTCTGTGGCATTTACTGCTTATATCTTGCCTTCTGTCTCTTGTTAGGTTAACAGGGTTAAGCATAGTTGTTCCTTGTCCCTTTTTTAATAGAAACAGCTCTTACACTTTTGGTGGCTTAACAGAAGGTTTTAAGGGAGTGTGAGAAAAACAGATTAATTGGTGTCTGTATGTTTTTGCTCCATCCCTATTTCCGTCCATTCAAATATAAAATCTGTGGATTCCAGTGTTCAGAGATCATTGCTTGCATGTCCCCGGTGAGGAACCATCACGTGGGGATCAGTGTGTCTTTTAAACCCACCCCAATTATATTTGTACTCTTGTTCTGTTGACATGGTAACCAATATCTTTTTCTGTTCCAGAGAATTGGAAGCTAAAGCTACCAAAGAAGTTGAAAGAAAACCAAGCAGGTAAGATATGCATTTGAATTTACTTCTGTGGTTCCAGGGCCTAGAGTTCATGTAGCTATTTTTTTCTTCTTCATGGAAACAAGCTCTGACTCTGGAGCCTTAATTTCATGTTAGTTGCTAGAAAAAATTGTTGACTTAGAAGTGTAGCTTTCTCATAGTGGAACCTTTTCATTGTGTCATTTGAAAATGTTTGCAAAGGTAAACTTTAGAGAAGTCTGCTCTGCTGCATATGCTTAACTAAAGTAAATGTATGCAGTGTTGAAGCTGTTTTGATTTCTGGATATTAGGAAGACATGGTGGACAAGACAATCTTTTACTGAACCAACTTCTGTTGGTGAAAAAGATAAGCTTTAGAGCCTACAGAAAACTCTTCTGTGTGAAGTTGGTGCAGTACCGATATTGTTTTATCTTTGTTTGTCTGTCTGTGTGACTTTTTGGCTAATTAAGTACATCATAATTTAAATTTTATAGTAAAAACCTTGTAAATGTAAAGTGTGTCTCTTTGCAAGAAGATTGC
This sequence comes from Carettochelys insculpta, assembly GCF_033958435.1. Taxonomy (NCBI): domain Eukaryota; kingdom Metazoa; phylum Chordata; order Testudines; family Carettochelyidae; genus Carettochelys; species Carettochelys insculpta. Next base: position 37,865,242 of record NC_134152.1, read on the forward strand.
ACTGGTTCACACGTCTCTTGTTTAATGAGTCTTTCTCTTCCACTTTAAGTTGTTGCTCATAAAGTTACACCAACTAATGCAGTGTGGGGCGGATGGGGAGATTGTTTGCTTGGTTGGTTGGTTTCTTTTTTTTAATCCTGTCAGGTCAGATAGCTTTTTGTTAAGGGACTAGCCTGGCCCTTGAATTTAGTGTAAACTGTATCTTGCTAGGCAGCTATTAGTTCTTATTTCATTGTGTTCTTCCTATAAAAGAATGAAAGTATTGAATCTTCTGTTTGTAAGAGATTTTTCTGTCCTGATCTGTCTGAAAGCTGCTACATAGTATATGGCAACATGAAGTATATGCAAGTATTATGTTTCACTTGTGTTCAATATGTCATTTTTTTGCTTATATCTTGTTTTGTCATGGTGATATTCTTGCACATTCTTTCAATGTTCATCATATTTCTTGTTTTCTCAGTTTTTTTCTTTGATTTTTTTCTTCTTTCTGTTCTCTGTGGATTTAGTTAGAACCAAAAGAGGCTTTTGCTCTGAAGGCTGAATGTTTTAAAGTTCAGACAAAAGCAGAATGCAACTGCTAGAATGAAGTGTTATTTTTTTTAGTCTGCTTATTGCATGTAGTTCACTTTCCAGTTTCAGTTTTCAGCTTTTTATAAAAACACTGTGAAAGCTGAAGAGCCTTCTAATTCCCTGATACACCTCATCTTGTGTAATGTGAATAGCTGGCATTCCCTGGTACACCTCATCTTTTGTAAAGGGTAGCTGGTATTTCTTGTTAAATATTGTTGTATTGAGGGAGGAGATGATATAAATTGGAAACTAAGGTACAATTTATGCAAAAGCTTTAAAATAAAATTCTTTACGTAAAATTCTTACGTAGGAAATTTCAGGGTCATTGTCAAATGGAGCCCACTTGAAGGGAACATTCTCGTTTTCAAATCTTAAAGTAACCTGCATAAAAATTAAAACATATCTAAACAGGGCTAAAGTAAACCCTAGTTCTGTGTTGAAAGGACCCACTGCACGTCTGACACTATATAAATAATGGCTGAAATGTGAAGTTTGGGTGAAGGAGAAGGGAATACTAATTTAAAATATTCTGATGAAAGATGTAGAGCCATCAAAATATGGATCACTAGTGCATTAAGAGTGTTCTTGCCTTTTGTAGCATGTGAGGATTGAAGGGGGGTAAAAGTGAGGAAAATATAGAACTACCACTTAAAATCAGTAGTACATCCACATCTTGAATAGTGCAGAGGTGGTCACCCCCTTTCAAAAAAGGCATATTGGAATTGGGAAAGGTTGAGAAAAGGACAAGAAAATGATCAGAGGTTTGGAACTACTGCTTTATGATGAGAGATTAATAAGTCTGGAACTTTTCAGTTTGGAAAAGAGACAACTAAGACTGGGTTCATGATAGGGGTCCATATAATCATAACCAGTGTAAAGTATTATTTATTCCTTATAGTGTAGTAATCAGGGGCTCACCAAATGAAATTAATAGGCATCAGATGTAAAACACAAGGAAGTATTTTTTTCACACATCAGTCAACCTGTGGAACCCTGGAGGATGTAGTGAAGACAAAGAATATAACAGGGTTAAGAAAAAACACTGTATTAGTTCCTGTAGGACAAATCCCTGTCCATGGCTCTTAACCGGCAAGGTCAGGGAATGATGTCCCTACCCTGCTTGTGCCAGAAGCTGGAAATGGGGAGCAGGGGTTATTTGGTGGTTGCCTGTTCTGTTCATTCCCTCTGAAACACCTGGCACTGGCCACTGACAGAAGACAGGACACTGGACTAGATGGACCTTTGGTCTTGTCCTGCGTGGCTGTTCTTATGTACATAAACTGTGTGTTTTGTCAAAGTTAAATTCTGTGTGACAACAGTAGGGTCAGAGTGTAGCATACTGAAACATCTATAAAGCATTTGAGACATTCTAGAGTGGATTTTCAAGTTAGTATTTTAAATAGCAGTTGCCTTCAGGTGAAGCCTTTAATGTTGTTCAGCAAATCCATACTTCATTCATGAAGGGAGTTTCATCACACATGCTTCATAGCCTGGATACAAATTTAGTATATAGCACACTTCAGCTCTACTTAGTAGGTCATACAATTATTTCTGTATTTCCTATGCAAGTTTATTTGATGAGTACTATTTCTCAGCAAAGCATTTTTGAATTTCTCTGTGTATTATTTGAGGGACCACACTAATTTCCAGTCCACACTAGAAGAAGGTAGATGGCACTTCTGGCAAATATATCCTGTTGCTGGCATTGCATATAGCAAACTGCATTGGTATGATGATCTTAACAGTATGTGTTTTGTTTTTGTTTTGGTTTGGTTTTTTTGTGAGTAAAAATTACATGAATCACTCTACTATCTGGAGTTACTGTATTGGCAAAAGATTCTTGTTCAGACCTGACCTTAGTAAAAGGTGTTTAATGAATTCACTACACAGTATGTTTGAGTCCCGTAATTAATTTAAATGGGTGACATATACGATTAAGAAGCACAGTGAAGTGGTAGGCTTCAAACATGAGCGAATAGTAAATAAGCTTTAGTTAATGTATGTCAAGTGGCTGTTTTTATATAGCTGCTAATTTACTTATTAGTTCTGTTTTACCACCTTTACTTCATTATTACATAGTTCTAACAAGTCTCACTCTGAGACAGCAAGGGTTGGGTAGTAGAGAACATATAATGCTTTTATTGTAGATTGCAGTTTAAATTAGTATGACTCTGGATCTTCTCTCTCCATTTTCTTAAAACTTTGTGGAAGCCTTTGTTTTCAGATTGCTGCTCAGTCCCTAAGAAGTGTTTGAATTAGATTTCCCTTATGATTGTTCAAAATTTTTATTCTGAGTTTTAGCCTTCTTTTATATTGGGCTTTGGTAAATTACTGAAATACTCAGCCTCTGCCTTCCACCAGTCTCTTTTTGCCCAACTTACAGTAAATTAATTGATGATAATAAATGAGTACTTAAGATGTTTGTTTTAAAAGCAAACATTCTACTGACTGTTGCCACTTCAGTTGTTATGAGGTCTACCTCATTTTGCAGGTATTTTTAGTAAGTTTTTATGGGGAAAGTAATATGACTTACAGTGGTTTATAAGATTATTGCAAGATTTGCTGACAGTGACAGTGAAAAAAGAAGATAAAAACCCAGATGAAGTGAAATGCAAAGGGTAGAATCTATGTAGATAAGAGTGGACTTGCTGTTACTTGTTTCTCCTGACACTGAAGATACACAATGTATGACCAGAAGGAAGGATATGTGAGTTGGTAAAGGTTTCACAGTGGGAGCTAGGGGGAAATGTAGAGTACCGAGTATAGAAGAATGGAAAGGAAATCTTAATTGTTGTCACTCCCATCTGCTTTAAGTAACTGCTACTGTGGTGTCAACAGTTGTCAGCTTTTTAACACAAATAGATAATTTCATTTCCTTGCTTTCATTCATAAAATAGTGCATGTCCAGCAAGCACTTATATTATTCTCATCTTTCTCCCTTTTGGCAAAGCCTTGCTAAATTTAAAAGCCAGGTGTTTAAAAACTTCTGTAAAAATTTCTTATTGGTGGAAGTTAAAATACCAAACTTACAGTTTTGGAATAGAACAAAATGGATGCTCTCATGTTCCATTTCAGAACATGCTCCTTTATGCTGTGTCCCATTGTCCTCCAAGTTCCCCCTTAAATATGTATTTCTTCCTGAAGCCTGTGTGTGAACTTTAGGCCTCCATTTGAAAAAAATGGTATCTGTTTTAAAACATGGAGCTAGTTAGAAATGCCTCTCCACCACAGGCTCATGATTTGTTTGTTATTCAGTTTCCATTCTTTGTTCATATTTTGTCTGTGAAGCCCACATCCTGCAAGCACTTATGCACATGCTTTACTATAATCATGTGAGCAGTCATAGTCAAGTCAGTGACGCTGTCTTTGGCAAAACTGGTGTGGTTTTTCAATAATGTTAGTTTAATCTGATAGAAAATTCCTTTTATTGCTGTCAGGCTAACACAAGGATAGACGATATGGTCCTGTATTGTAGCAACCATAAAAAGAGCTTTCTGATCATTTGGCCTAGGTTGTGAAGGCTTCATGCTCAGCTTGATGGCATTTCTTTTATTTGTAATTTGGTAACTTTTGAGAGCTTCATTTGATAAATTTCAGGGAATGGTCATAAGAATAGTCATCTGAGGTCAGACCAAAAGTCCACTAGTCCAGTATACCGTTTTCCAACAATGGCTAATGCCAGATGCTCCTGAGGAAATGAACTGAACCAATAACTGTCAGTGATCCACCTGCTTCTGCCTATTCCCAGCTTCTGACAGAGTGTAAAGTGATTGGTGAGGAGTGATTTTCCTTTTACAAAACCACGTCATCTTTCCCCCCACCAACAAATTCTGTATGTCTGACGGTTCTGTTCTTTACCTCCATTTCAACCATTTTGTCCAGTAGTGAAGTTAGACATACTGCCCTATAATGGCTGGGATCACCTCTAGAGTTCCTTTTAAAAATTGGTGTCGTAGTACCTATCTTCCAGTCAGTTGGGAGATGATTTAAAGGACCAATTAAAAACCACAGTTAATAGTTCTGCAGTTTCACATTTGAGTTCTTTTGGGTGAACGCCATCTTACCATGGTAACTTATTACTACTTAGTTTATCAGTTTGTTCCAAAACCACCTTAGATGATATCTCAATCTGGAACAATTCCTCAGATTTGTCAGATGAAAAGAATGGCTTTAGTTTGGGAATCTCCCTCACATCCTCAGCCATGAAAACCAATGCAAAGAATTAATTTATTTTCTTTGCAATAACACTGTAATCCTCTAGTTCTCTCTTAACATCTTGATTGTCTCGTAGCCCCACTGGGTGTTTAGCAGGCTTTCTGCTTCTGGTGTGCTTTAATGAAATTGCTGTTACTTTTTTGAGTTTTTGGCTACCTGTTCTTCATATTCCTTTATCCTTCCTAATTACAGTTTTACACTTCAAGTTGAGCCTCTATTATGGTGCCTTTGAAAAGTTTCCATGAAACTTGCAGAGATTTCACTTTTGGTATCAAATCTTTTAATTTTTGTTTATCTGATATCCTGATTTTTGTGTAGTTTTTCTTTCTGAAATTAAATGGTCTTAGCATCGGTGTCTAGAACTCTGTTGATTTAGGAAGAAATGAGGTACACATGAAGCACTTGCCATCTGTTTAGCACTACTACAGTTTCAAGTACCTCTACAATCATCTATAGATCAAACAGCTGGTTGATGGCAGCCATTAACATTTTCCAGCAGAATACTCCATCTCATACATGCATATCTTGACAATTTAATTTGTTGACATCTTGGATGATTTATCTCTCATACAGTTGATGGATTGGGAATGGGGAGCTGCACACAACCTTTAATATTGGGGTAACAGAATGGGGGTGGCCAGAGCCTTTGTTGTGAAGAAAAAATGGGGGAACCCTGCCATTGGGTGATGGGACATGAAAGATCACACAGAACCCCTGTCAGAGGGATGCTGGGGGAGTTGTCGGTGAGTTGCCGATATATATTATAAGTGGAGGAGAAATTTGGCACACAGAGAGCTTGTGGGGTGGAATGGAGGAATTCAAAGAGCTTTTGGCATGCAAAATGGCTCAGAGAGCTAAGGAGTGCTTGAGGTGCTAGTGCTAAAATAATGAGATAGAAAACAAACAAAAAAGTTCTCTAGTACCTTCAAGACTAACAGTATTATTTATTGGGTGATGAGCTTTCGTGGGACAGACCCACTTCTTCAGATCTGGAGAATAACTATTGATAATAAATATTATTGTTAGTCTTTATGGTGATACAGGGGTGTTTTTTTTTGTTTGCTTGTTTTTTGTTTTGTGAAGATACAAAGTAACATGGCTACCTTTCTGTAACTAGGTAGAACTAACTTGTTTAATAATCACACCTCTTTTGCCTATCAACACAGGGCCAATGTGACTGTTCACATTCTTTATCTATCCTGAATACTAACTGCATGACTCTAACATAAATGAAATACAGTAACTTAAGACCATAAATGTTTACAAGATGGGATCTTAAATGTTAAGCACTTGGGCATTGATACTGGTTCACACACAGGGTAACTGTGCATGTTTTGCTGATGGAAGTTCCGTAAAAATTACTTTAATCTGCTGATCCAGCTTGAATGGTAACAGTGACTCAGGGAATCAAAGTTGGACTGTCCTAAGTAGCTTTTTTTTGGTGTGGAGATAAGGATCTGAATTTATAGTCTGCACAAGCTCTTCAAAATGTTTAGTCTTGGGACTAAATATCGCACATTAGCATTCCAACATATAAGCTGTAGCTCATGTTATGAATTACTCTGATTAGCATATCAATTTGCTACACATTTTACTGTTGTGTAAGGGGTTGTTAAACATAACCCATTATTCAGAATGCTCAACGCTGACTGCTGTGTTGTTGAACAGGTAATGTTAAACAAGAACATCATGCAACAGCTGTGTATTGTTAATTGGAAGACTACATATTTAAAAACTTGAATGGAGGAATTTAATCTTTGTAAAATCAGAAGACTGAAGGGGTGAGCACTGTGTAAATAAATGGTTAATTTGAAATCAGTGAGGTGGAAGACATTGTATAGTCAGATTTTCAAGGTATCTTACAGTTCTTCTAATTTAGGAAATCTCTATGGATTCTATTTAGGAAGTCATCTTGTAGAACTGAGAGTAAGGGTTAAATGGCTCAGAATAAATCCACAGCATTTTTAACTGGACACAAGAATTTTATTCTTGGAAACAAAAGCAAACTAAAGAAAAAAACAAAATTATGGCACGCAATTCACAAATCATGCCTCCTTTTGTCTGTATTGGGTCCACACTAGTTGCAACCTGATCCTGGTTCTGGGAGAGTCTGTTTTTAATCCAGATCAGCTATCCCATCAGCCTCAGTCCAAAGGGATTATACCAAATTCCCACCCTGAGCCATAAGGTAGTCTACAAAGAAATAAAAAGCCTGCCGTAGTGAGTCTCAAAGCCCAGGTCAGGTGACTTGGGCTCAAGGGACTCCAGCTGCTGGTCTAAAAATAGCAGTGTGGAGGTTGTGGCTCAGACTAGAACCAAGGCTCTGTAAGCCTTTTACAACCAACTTTCTTACTAACCTTTGACTTTATGTACATTTACGTATGAAAATTATGTAAGAATACTTACTTAATCGTATCTGTTTTCACCGGATGATCTGCAAAATTGCAGTTCTTTGAATTGTTGAAATAATTTTTCAATTTTGGACCATAGCTTGGTTTTGTTTAGTTGTGGGTTTTGGTTTTTTTATGACATTTTTGTGTGTGTGTGTTCAATATGGTTCTTTGGTGCCTTGGTTGGGAATGGATTTTTGTTGGTATTAAAATAAGATGCTTTTAGCAAAGTGAGTGGATATATTACTAAGTTTCTTTTATGTATGAACATGTTTTACATGTGTAGGAGAGATGATCACTTTTGAACAAAGTAATTGAGAGAGTGGCATTTTTGTTGATGAAAGATGAGATTATGCTGTCTTTCAGAAATTTTAAAATGAAATAAACACCACATAAACATTGGAACTCTAAGTGTTGAAAACATAGGAGAAATGTTGAGAATGTAGAGTCTATATAACTGAGTGATTTGACCATCAAAAATTCCAAATTTAGGGTTGGATGTAGATTTTATGTATATGTCAACTGTCTGTCACACATTACTTATACCTGAAAATATTACATGTACTGTTGTGAGTTACACCTCAGATTACAATAACTGCAGGAAGAATAAAAAAGGGGAAAAAATCATGTCAGTTTGCTTTGTCAACTTGCCAGTAGAAACCTTAGAGTAGATTTGAAACTGCTTGTATATATTTACCTTCACTATTTACTCTTTTGGTTGTGGATTGGGGCAGGGGACCAGCAGTGGCGGTTTCCAGAGTGTAATTGAACAGTCCGGAAAGATGTCTTGGGACTCAGTTGGCCAGTATAATTCTTTAATTAGATTTCAAGTTAACAGCATTATTGTTTCATATGCAGATATCATACCTCTCAGTATTCAATTGTGTGACGGGGGTAGTCTCCTCAGTTGCCTTACAGAATTGCAGATAATTACAAAAAGGTGTGAGTGAGCTATGACTCTGGTAGTATTAATGGCACCTACTGCCATATTTTGAACCTAAAATATAGCAGTGCCCTTGATGTCTGTCCATTCACAGTGTAGAATGAGTGGTTAGTTCAGCCCGGTGGTATTAGCTTCCAGTTAATAAAATATCTCATTTCTGTAGAATTGCACACATTTTCCATAAAGCTGCAGTAAGAATGGCCTTTACAATTTTACTTTGCTTCATGTTTTTAAATTACTGGACAAAATATTAGTGATGTTAGTTTAACAGCAAGTACTGGTAACTTCCTGCTAGACTAAATTAATATTGTATAGTTTGTCAAAAAGGGAAATTATTTGTAAACTAGAAAACCATCTACAGAATGAAGGTAGGAAAGCTCAGAAAAAGTGCAGCTGCAACTGAAATGTCATACAGTAGACGCTCAGATACCTCGGGAATTTGGCTATTGTAATTCTGAACAGGAGGTTATGGGGAGGCAGCTGGAGCCACATGAAGCGGGACAGGGTAAGGGAAGAAGTCAGGGTTTCTGATCCCTGGAGCACTAGACCTTTGGGCAGGTAGCTCAAGACTTCTGTCCCTTGGGAGCACTGGGGCTCTAGACTTCTGCTCTGTGATGCCATTCCTGGGTTTAGGGGTGGGGCAGCACTGGGGCTCCAGGCTTTAGTTACGATGGCAGGTGCTAGAGCTGTAACCAGTGTTACCCTTGTAGCTGGAGCTCCAAGCCCTGCTGGCCCCTACAGGGCTGAAGCTGACAGTGGAGCTCCAAGGCCAGAGCATGGACCCCATCATCCCCAGCTGGGCTGAAGCTCTGAGCCCCAGCACTCCCCTTAGTCTAAAGTCCTGCACCCCAGGCTTCTAAGGGTCAGAAGCCCAAGGTGGAGGGGGGCCTTGCTGGAGCACTGACTCTCCCTCCTTGTGCCCCACCATAGCTGCAGCCCCAGCCCTCATATCTGAAGCCCTGAGCTTCTGTGCCTATCCTTCCAGGCTGAAGCTCTGAGTCTTGGTGCTGCTGAGGGTCAGAAGCCCCAATGTGCCTCCCATCCCTGCTGTGGCTGAAGCCCCAACGTAGTACTATTTGTAGTATGCAATTTGTTTGTCTCTGATGGATTACTTTCAGTTCTACAGGGTGTTCACTAGACTGGTAAGTCAACCCTGGTGTTTGTACCTTGTGCAGTTCTGCTGTACTGCATTTTAGGTTATACTTCAGAATGAACTATTTTGGTAGCATTTTGTCTAGCGTCTTATGTACCCACATGTAGACATCTCTTAGGATATAGGACTGATAAATGTCATCTAACCTTAGAAAGTCTAGTTCATACCAGGCCATTGGAGGCTGACTAGTTGAGTGGCTAGTAGCTAGTTGTCATCTCTTCTCACTCCCAATCCCCATATTTTCCCTTAGCTGGGACTGTGAGGTGTGGTTTTACATTTAATCTATGTTTGCTGGCAGAAGGAGTACACAGTAGGCAGAGGTGTGTGTTTGTAGCACTTGAAGTAGTTCACACTGAACCTGCTAAAACTTTAGTGGAATTCCATCAGGTAGGGGACTTGTAAAAACATCTGTTGGTTTTGTGTTAGCAAAGACTCTTTTAAAATGAACTAGCACCACCTTGTGGGATTAATGCGACTTTAATATAGGCTGGCCAACTTCAAAAGCAGTTTCTCCTCTCTTGGTGTTCATGCCTCCACAGCAGGTGCTGGAAGTAGACCTCATCCACCCTGACTGAATTGACCTCATTAGCTCTGACCTTCCTCTTGATTGGTACTCCCTTTTTATCATGTGCCTGTACATTTATACCTGCCTCTGGAATTTCCACTCTACTGCATCTAATGAAGTGTGCCTTTGCCCACAAAAGCTTATGCTACCAAAAAATCTGTTAACCTATAAGGTGCCACAGGGCTTCTTGTTGTTTTCATTTAGACTTGGCAATTCTATTTCTGTAGTTGGCTTGACTTGCAAGTCCCTGATTTAAACATACTTTGAACACTGGGATAATGGGACTAAAATCCTCTTGGTATACATGCGTGGTTAAAATTTCATTTGAAAACTTTTTTCTGCTCAACATAACCTTTTAGAAACTCAAAACGGAACTTTCTGAATTTGTCTCTCGCGTACAGAATTATTTATTGTAAAGTTAGGAGAGTGATGCTACTAGTAAATAAGGAGGGGAAAAACCTTTTAAACTGAAGGAAATAGAATAAATTCTGGATCACGAGCCAGCCTCCAGCGTATCCTTTTTAAAAGAAGCTCTATTAAGTTGAATTCACATGTATTAATATATTGCCCATTAGAATAGTGACCACTGATCCCTACAAAGCTAGTTCTCACATGAGTACTAAAATCACCAAGGTGTAAGAACTTTACTTTTTTCAGTATTTCACTATAGGATAAATATATGTGCAAAATCTATCAGTGCAGTACTGTGTCTGCAATTTTAATGATACAAAATTCAGATGTAAGCTTCCCAAATCAATATAGATATGAGTCCATGATTAAAAAAGTCAAGCTTCATATTGCATAACACCTTATTTTTATATAATAACATTGGAAGCTTCACAAACATTAAATAGTGAACCCTCGCTGAGAGGACAGTAGGTAAATATTCCTGTTTGTACATATGGGATAACTAGAATTTAGAGGCTAAAGAGACATTATCAATTTAAGTTAACCCCAAAGGTTCTTATAAAATTTAACCAGATCATTGGATAATGAATATGATTAAAGAAAATGTAAAACTGACTAATCTGTTTTCATTATCCAGAATGTCATTCTTTTTAGTTGACAGATCTGAGGAACTACCCCAGACTGAGGTGTCAGTAGAGAAGATTTGGGAATAAATTGAGAAATTAAACAGTAATAAATCACCAGAACAAGATGGTATTCACCCAAGAGTTCTCAAGGAACTCAAATATGGAATAGAACTAACAACTCTGGTATGTATGCGTAAATCAGCCTCTGTACCAGATGACTGAGGGATTGCGAACACAATACCATTTTTTTTAAACTAACGCCAGAGCAATTTTGGCAGTTAGAGGCTGCTAATCCTAATTGTACTACTAGGCAAATTGAGTGGACTTCTAGCAAAGAACAGAATTATCAGACAGGTAGATGGACATGATTTGCTGGAGAAGAGTCAACATGACTTTTGTAAAGGGAAATCATGCCTCATCAATCAGTTGGAATTCTTAGAAGGATTCAGCAAGCATGGTGGCAACGGTAAGCCAGTGGATAAAGCATACTTGGATTTTCCCACCTAAAGGCTCTTAAGCAGAGTAAGAGGTCGTGGGATAAGAAGGAAGAGCCTTTCATGAATTAGTGACAGGTAAAAAGATAGGAAATGGTAGGAATAAGTGGTTAGTTTTCAGAATGGAGAAATGCAAATAGCAGTATCTCCTAAGGACAGGGGTCTGCAACTGAAATAGCAAGAAGCACCAATTTTTTAAATTCAGTTACCAAATCAATACTTCAAGAGCCACAGTGCACATGAATATGAGCTAGTCCTTTAATATACAACATGAAACCATACTTTTTGTCACCCCTATTTTAAGAACAGCGTGCATGCGATTTCTACCAGCTAGAAAGTTGCTATCCCTGTCTCCAGGCTTTACCCACTTCCACTTCCAGGATTTACCCAAATCCACTCTGTCTCCAGGCTTAGCCCCTATCAGCCCTATTCACCCTCCTCCATCCCCAGGATTTACGTGCCTGAGACAACCATCTCTTGCACTGCTCCCCCCTGCCACTTGGGTGTTTAAGGGCTGTTTAGAGGGAAGTGATTGATTTCAGGTGGGAGAAGCTGAAAACCCAGAGTGGGGGCAGACACTGTGCCGTACCCCAAGGTGAGAGGGAGTCACTGTGCCGGGTATGCATCCTGGCCTGGACACAACCGCGGCAAACTGTGCAGTCCAGCCTCATTTGTGCAGGTTTGAGCGTGACAGGGTATTTGAGCAGCTCTTCATATTGTCCAGCAGCTCCCACATGACTGGGAGGCAGAGCCCTCACACTCTCCCTCTACCAGCTGGCAGCTGCCAGGCCTCCTCCTCCTCCTCCTCCTCTTCCCTAGTACAGCTCAGGCAGGACTGGCTCAGAGGTGCCTCCACACAGGCAGCTGCTGGCTTTCTCTTCTAGGGCTCTGGAGGCTGCTGCTGCTTTAAAAAAAAAAATGAAATTTGATATCAGGTTGCAGGTGGGATCAGCAGCAGCAGTGCTCAGAGCCACAAATGGCTCCTTAAACAGCTGCAGGTAGCCAACCCCTGCCCAAGGACTTGTACTGGATTGCTGCTGTTCAGCCTATTCATAAATGACCTGGAAAAAGATGTAAATATTGGAGTGGCAAAATTTGCAGATGATGCAAAACTTCTCAAAATAATTAAGTTCAAAGCTGACTGCGAAGAGTTACAAAGACATCTCACAAAACTGGGTGACTGGGCAATATGATGGATCAATCAGTCATTTTGGTTTATAACTAACTGTGGTGGTCAGGGTTGCAAATCTATGACTGACCAAAAAAGGGATTATGTGATAGGAAGGACTACTTAGTAGTGCCTTCTGAAGCATCTAGTCCCAGTCACTGTTGAAAAACAGGATATTGGCTAGATGAACTACTGGTCTGACCCAATATGGCCATTCTTACATTTTTAATATAGGACAAAAATTAAAGAATACGAATTGTGAGAAGAAATGATAGTTATATCCGTTCAGTTGTGCAGTGGCCTTTGATGGTCATAACATGAGTTAAAAGGACACTTGTTTTTAGAACATGGTTTTTAGCTTGATATTCTTTTCAGTTACTTACCAAAACAAATACAATGAGTAAATGGTGCAGCTTTGACTACATTTCAGAAATTCCTGGATCCCATTCGTGGGTTTATTTAGTTCCAAAGCACTCTGCCTTTCACTAAGGAAACACATCTTTCTCTGACATGATTTACACTGAAGATATAGATCAACATTGCTATGTCACTCATGGGTTTGAATGCCATAGTTAAACCAACCTAACCCTAAAAAGGGCAAAAAAAATTGTTTGTCACTTTTGAAAATGGCTTGATCATCATGGAGGGTTGTGAAACCTTTAAACTCTTAAAGTTCGAAGTTCAAATTAGCTTAACCCCTGTGTAGAATTCTTCTGTTGATTTAGCTACTCCTTTTTTTTTCTTGGGGAGCGGGGGGGCTTTAACTGGTGATGGGAAGATTCCTATAGCAAGTGTCTGCAGTGCTGCAGCATGTAGTGTTGTGTTGCTATAGTGTCTGTAGCACAGACATATCCTGGGCTGGACAAAGAGCCAATAATTCTGAATTGTCTTCTGTATTTTCTTTACTCGTGTGAACCAGATTTGTGTTGAGTGAGGTATAATTACTGAGGCAACACAAATCTTAAGTGTCCATTTGGAATTGAATTAACTGCCACACTTATCTGACACTGTGTACTCATAATTATACAGATAGTAGTAGCTTCTTTCTTCTCCTTAAACAGTATAGTCATCAAATATAAAGGGTCCCTCCTGAAAGGAAAATCCGTTTTCATCTTCTGTGTTGTCTTTTAAGATATATTTAAATGGAAGGTCTCTGCTTCAGTCTGAAATTCGAATTTGATATAGCCTCCGTTTTTCATGTTCAGTTGATTCGAAATTAAAAATAAGGTTTGCAGTTCATTTAAGCCCACTTAACTTTGAACATATTAATCCAATTATGTAGTAGGAAAAGGAAATTCCCTATAGACAAAAATAAGCATTTTAGTGATGTGTTAGGAAAAATAATAGAATTCTGCTTTTATATGAGCATATGAACCAGAATTAAATATATTGAATTCCTATTTTGGAAGGTCCAAGAATATATTCACCTATGAAGCTTCTCGGAGCATCTCTACCACATTAAGGAAGTGGGAAACACATGATCAGCAAAAGAAACTACAGGTTGAATCTCTCTCCTCTGGCACCCTTAAGACCTGACCTGTGTCAGATGAGAGAATTTGCCAGACAGTGGGAGGTCAGTATCATCTAGCACATTACCAATACATCCACTGCTTACAGGGCTCTTAGAAGATATTTGGGGTAAATTACAGCTAAATAGCAGCACAGAACATTGAGAACCAGGGCTGGTAGCTATAAATAAACTTTATGGGACCCCAGGAAACTTGGCCCCACCCATAATAAGTGGTCATCCAGCTAACTAAAATCACACAGATTGTGGATGTTGCCAGATTAGAGAGGTTCAACCTGTAATTCACTTCTTAGCTGTTCATGTCGCTCTTAAACATTCTTTGTGTGGTTTTTGTTGTTGTACATAGAAAGTAATGGAGCTGAAGATGGCACTTTGCATATAAAGAACTTCATAAATGTTAGGCTGTTCTGATGTTACCAACTGTTAATATCTGGAGCTGGAGTGGGAAATAGTTGTGATAACATGTTTACTTCTTGAGGAGCTGTGTTAAAATTAGTTTGCCATTTAATTTAGTATTGTTGAGTTCTGAAACAGAAGTTCTAAGTTTTTTCTGATGATAGGAGCACACATTTTACCTGTTGCTCGAGAAGTTATGTGCGAGCCAATAGTATCTTGCATGAGTATTTCTCTCAGGTTTTGGCTTCCAGAATCAATTCCTTTAATTAGGTAAAACATCAAAACTTGCACAAAAATTTTAGGCATTTTAAGATTACTGTGTAGAAACTGAAAGTGAGTATGTAGCAAAACATTCCTACTGTATTACTGCATTAGTGATCAATATTCAAGGTGAGTGTTGAATGACAGAATGTAATGGTAATGTTGTTTATAAATAAGTGCAGCAGTTTGGAGCCAGGTTGGCTAATTTAATTTCATTCAACTTCATCGTACCTACTTTCACTCTTGGAATGTTTCTCCTTTGAAGACAACAGGGTGAAGCTTACTCTTTAGAATGCATATGTATTTTATTTTGCATTGCTTTCTGAGGACCTGAATAACTTTCAAATCAGTGATCTTTGCAGTTGGTACAGTAATAAAAAATTCTGGTTTATAACCCTTAGCTAATTAGTAACAGAGAGAAAGCTATGCTAGTCTATATACTATCAAAAGAAAAAAGCAGCGAAGTAGCACTTTAAAGACTAACAAAATAATTTATTAGGTGACCTTTCATAGGACAGACCCACTTCTTCAGACCATAGCCATACCAGAACAGCCTCAATATTTAAGGCACAGAGAACCGAAAATAGTAATCAAGGTTGACAAATCAGAAAAAAATTATCAAGGTGGGCAAATGAGAGAGTAGAGGAGCGGGGGGAGGCGGAGTCAAGAATTAGATTAAGCCAAGTATGCAAAAGAGCCCCTATAATGACCCAGAAAGTTAGCATCCCGGTTCAAACCATGTGTTAATGTGTTGAATTTGAATATAAAAGAGAGTTCAGCAGCCTCTCTTTCAAGACTGTTGTGAAAATTCCTCTTCGGTAAAGCGCAGACTTTTAAGTCATTAACAGAATAGCCCACTCCATTAAAATGTTGGCTGACTGGTTGGCACATGATGGCATATATGATGTTAGTTGAGGAACATGAGAACGTGCCAGTGATTCTGTGAGTAACCCGGTTAGGTCCAGTGATGGTATCTCCAGAATAGATATGTGAACAAAGCTGGCCCCGGGCTTTGTTGCAAGGAAAAGTTCCAGGACTGGTGTTCCTGTGGTATAGACTGTGGCTGTTGGTGAGAATGCTCATAAGGTTGGGAGGTTTTCTGTAGGAGAGAACCGGCCTCTCACCTAGGTCCTTCTGGAGTGTGACATCCTGATTAAGGATAGGTTGTAGGTCTTTAATAATTCGTTGCAGTGGTTTGAGTTGGGGGCTATAGGTAATGACCAGTGGTGTTCTGTTCTTGGCTTTTTTGGGCCTATCATGGAGTAGCTGGTCTCTAGGTATTCGTTTGATTTGTTTTTTTATTTCTCCCCACCATCAATTTATGCCTCGATTACTCCATGCGAGAGAGACATTTCCTGGAGACTACAGTACAAATCAAGGATGGCCTGATCAGTACCACACTCTACCGGAAATCCACTGATATCTATACTTACCTACATGCTTCTAGCTTCCATTCTGCGCACACGAGATCCATTGTTTACAGTCAACCCCTTCGGTACAATCACATTTGCTCTGATCCTACTGAGACCAAAAACTGCAAGATCTTTACCAAATATTCATAAACCTAAATTGCCCACCAGGAGAAATAAAAATACAAATCAGGAGGGGAGGGGAGCAGGTGAACAGCAGCCAATGCAATGTCTTTCCAGCGGCTGGCACTACCCATGGGAGGGCCCTTGCAGAGCTGGATGTATGCGCAGGAAGTAGTATGTACTGGACCAGCTGCAGCTGGTGAAATGCTGCAAGTGCCGCAAAGCATCTTGTCAGTTCTGGGTACGTGTGCCTGCTGGCAGAGACAGATCTGGCCATGAATGTCTAAGAACAGACTGTGCACTGTCCTGCTGCAGCACAAGTCTCAGGCTCCAGCGTGCAGACCAGTGTTCCTTCTAATTTTTTCCATCAATGTTTATGTGCACCAATGCATGTGCAGATATGCGCCATCAAGACAAAAACACTCTGCCAGCTGTGCGCACTCTATTTAGCTGGGTGGCACCTGAATCTCTGATGGGTAGCTGCCCAAGTGCTCATCTTACAGGGAACACTTTTGCTGACTGGCACACTGGTGCACATAACGTGCTTAGTGTACAAGACTGTCATTCTGTAGTGCAGGGGTCTGCAACCCCTGGCACGTGTGCAAAGAGTAGCATGTGAGCCAATTGTCATGCATTAACAGTAAAGCTCTGCATCTTAATTTATTTATTAAGCTGTTGGAAGTACGATTATTAGTGACTTCAAAAAGTATCGGCACTTGACTGCATAGAGGTCAAAAGGTCAAATTTCAGCATGCCACCTCAGAAAGATTGCTGACCCCTACCTTAATAGTCTGTTGAAATAAGTTTGCCATGATAATGCAGATATTGTCAATATAATGGGGGAACACACAGGCGTATCAAACGGGCCTCATTCAGTGTTGTCAGGGTGATTACCTAGTACAAGATCTCTCTTGAGTATAAGAAGCATTATCTTTCGGAACTAGCTACTAGTGAATTTTATTTTTATTCTCAAAAGAAAGTAAATTATAAATATTTCATGTGTTAGTAAAAACAAAAGCTACTGGTACTATTTAGTATCAGAGGGGTAGCCGTGTTAGTCTGGATCTGTAGAGCAACGAAGGGTCCTGTGGCACCTTATAGACTAACAGAAAAGTTTAGAGCATGAGCTTTCGTGAGTTAACTCACTTCTTCAGATGCTGGACATCTGAAGAAGTGAGTTAACTCACGAAAGCTCATGCTCTAAACTTTTCTGTTAGTCTATAAGGTGCCACAGGACCCTTCGTGGTACTATTTAGAGGTTAGTTTTTTTGAATAGACTGGTTTCTGACCTATGTGCTTCATTAGCTGCTATAGCAACTAGTCTGGGTTTGAAAATAAATACACTAAACCAAGTCCAACTGAAGATCAGGGCAGAGGTTTTGATTAGCTAGAAATGCGCAGTGAACAAGTACATGGTGATGTACAAATATGGCTTTAATTTCTACTTTGTACTGCAGATCTATGGTGGATTGTTATCTCCTACTCTCATTTAAACAGCCCTGTAGAGATCACGTGAAGTAGACATGGATCAGTGTGATTCCCTCTTGCCAACATTGTGAGCAATAATACACATGTAACACAACATACTTGCTTACAAGTACTTGTAATGAACATCCTAAAAGTGATAGGACAGTGATTGGTGTACAAGATACTCCCAGGGTGGGGGAATTCTACACATCTGTGACCATGAAGAATTCCTCAGTGTTATGTATTTCTGTGGTGCACCCCCTCCCCCACCAACCACCAAATAAAAACCGTTTTGTATAAGAAGTATTGTGTTTGTGCATTTTGCTCACCAGAAGCAAAAGGCAGAACTGCAGCTCTTCTTAGGTGAAATGTGTTTTATCCAGGAAAATATAAAATTCTGTGTCCAGTGCTACAGAATTCTCTCAGAAGTAGTTCATCAGAGAACCCTGCCTGCAGAACCAGGTTAGAACAGAGTTGGGCACACAGAGCTTCTGTGGGGGTCACAGACTGGGGTTTGGAATAGCTAATGAGAAGGCCAGACTGGCACGTGGCCTCAGGAGCTAGTGAGGTGGAAGTGTTGTCTTGGGAGGGGGCGGCAGAAGCCCATGGGGACGGGGGTGTCTGAATGGGAAGGGCTTGGGGTCACCCACGTTTTGTGTGTGGGAGGCTTTATAATTCTAACAGTGCTTCTTCCCCGCAAAATCCCTTTTTTTCACTCACACCTAATACACTCCAGGTTCATGCCTTGAATACTTCCCTCTCCCTCAGCTCCTCTGTAACCTCTGACTTCCCCCGAAGCTTCTGCACTGCCTTTGACAGGTACATGGAATACAGTTCTATATTATGATTTCAGTGAGTTATGCAGAGTTCTGTATTGATATGCATAGTGAGGAATCTTTTTGTCGAAAAAATTTACTACACTTTTTTCATCTATATTGTTACAGATATACCTGCTGACATTTATTTTTAAATAAATTATCAAAATAATTGAAATTGGTGTGATTATACAGTACTCTAATTTTGACATAAAATATGTAATTTTTAAAAAAATATGTGCATATTTTATTTTGTGGTGCAGTATTCCCCCAGGAACTACAAGAAAATAATGCTGTTCCAAATGTAAGGGTGTCCTGTGAAAGAAGGACTAAGAAGTGAAGGGGGCCTTGAAAATGAGGCAAGACTTTAAGCTTGACTCAAAGGAGAGAACATTCTAATGAAGTACCTTGGAAGGTGGCACTCATGGCACATTCGGTATTGAAGAGAGAGCAGTTTTTCGTGTAGAAACTTTATTAATTAGTACTCGGTATTATAGAGGTGGTCTGGTCATAATAAGATTCCAGATGCACAAGTAGCTGTACACAGAAGTGCACAATTCCTGCCCCCAGAAAACTATTCTGGAGAAAAAGTAAAAAAGAATGAGAGGGGAGGGGATTGTGCACACATGGTACTGTTCCAGGTTTGAAATTACGTAAATCCTGCCTTAGTTTTTCTGTTCTAATTTTGTCCAAATTAGATTTTTACCATCTACATTCGGTTATCAAACTGATAGTTTAAAAAGCAAAAATAGATTTAAGGAAAACATTTGTCAGCCCACAAAAAGAGAAAATACTTTTGTATTTAGGACAAACTTAACAGAGACTTGGGTTGTTAGCGTCCTGTAAGTACTCTGCAATTTGAGAACTTTTCTTTCTTTTCAGTGCTGTGAAAAGGTTACCATGCCAAGTGCTTACAAGCAATCAAATTTAAAGATCATTGTTGTGGCATTGCTCCATGTTGGAGGACTTTAGAGAACTTTAAAGTTCAAGTTGGCCTTTTGCCCTGACTATGAGATTCTCTGGCATGATGTTGAGAGATAGGACTCAAATGTCTAGCAGTAATGCTGATCTTGGCCTTCTCAAAAAAGCTGGAACTTTCTGCAGGATGCTTGAACAATCATGGCTTGACCTCAGAGTTGCTTTTTAGAGTTACTGATTTAGGCAGCACCTAAAATAATAGAAACTTGGATGGGAGTCCCTGTTCTCTCTGTTGGAAAGCTAGGTGAACTGCCATGACAGCTGAAACTGCAGGATTCTCAGCAGCAGAACCAGATTAAAAACATGTGGGTCTTCCTATGAAACACTGTATAATCTGCTTTTTCCTTTAAACACTGTTTTCACAAGCTATGTCTAGATTGCACGCTTTTATCGACAGAGTGCATGTCCAGACTGCAAATCTGTCGACAGATCTGCCAAGTGGGAGTGTTCTGTCCGCATCCCTGTACACCTTGTTCCCTGAAGGAAAAGGGATGTCTCGACAGAAGGTTTTTCTTCTGACATTTGGCACCATGTGGACAGGCCAAATGTTAGAAAAGCCTTTGCCAACAGTTCACCAATCTAGGCGTAGTCAGAGTGATGCAGCACAGCATCTGGCTCTCTGTGTTTCTAAGTGTGCATATCAGTCTTATCAGTAGTTTGTATAGGAGTTTGTTTGGTATCTGATTTTCCTTTTTCCTCTCTTGAATTTGCATACGAAAAATAAAGTAAGTTGTTTTACCTTTTATTTAAGTTTTAAGAAAACCTTGTTTTTCTGTTGAATACCTGAGTTTCATAGTTGGGTATAACAGTGGGCATTTGAGGAAATCCAAAAATACTTGATCAGCTTGTCAATGAAATTTTGGTCAAATATATCAAAAGTGGTTAAATATTTGAAAGTAGTAACTTAGTAGAACAAGAACAGTAGTAAAAAAAAGTAAGATTTTATAGTGCCAAGTAAGCATATTTTTAGCAAAGTTAAGGTAACATTTAAATGTGCTTTTCAATTATTCAAGACTGCACAAAAGAAAAATGAAATAAACAGAGCAACTGTAAAAGTCATTTTTAATGCACTTAGGCTAGGTAGGCAGCTGGCCAACTCTTCAGGCATCTTGCTTGTCATGCTTTTTATTGATTTTTGTCCGTACCTTTGTCATCATTTTAATGTGCTTTGTAAATGGCTCTGTGCTATGATAGCCTGATAGACAAATAAAGATAAGATATAGATATATACAAAGCGTGAAAGATGAGCATCTTGCTCAGATGGAATTCTCTATACTACAGTTAGTTCACCTTTTACCCAACAGGTAACATCCTGGAATAAATAAGTAGGCTTGCTAACCCTTGGCACTGTGATGCAATCAGAAATGTTGGCCTCCACCAGCATCAAGGCATTTTTGCGGGAATACTTGACCATGACCAACTAGGTGGTCAGCTGGCATTATTTGGCTTGTCAATTGACTAGCTTGCCAAGCCTAAGTGTACATACCTTTGCTGCCAACGAAAAACTGTAATGATAGAAAAGAACGTTTGGCTTCACAATGCTGAAACGGTCTAAGACAAGTGGAAGAGTGTACATCTCCCTTAAAGACTTTTTCTCATTAGTGCTTTTAAATAGAACAAAATGTCTTACATGGTGAGTGAAGCTGAATTTTGAGTCTACAAATGAGAGAGATGGGGTTAACTTTAAGCAAAGTAGTATTAGCTAATTGGTAAGCTTCCAATAAAAATATACCTTTTTCCTTACTCCTTCACCTTCTGTATCCCCCCACCCCCCCAAAAAAATAAATAAGAATTAAAATAGCCATTTAATTCTCCAGTCTGCTTTTCTGACCTAGATGAATAATGTGGTTATTATTTATATGGAACTTTACACATTCAAAGATTGGACTTAGAATCACTAGAAAGGGGATGTTATAAAAGATAGGGGAAGAACCAGTAGCCCTGTGCATGTCCAGCAGCTCCAGTGTATTAGCTGCTGCTCATGGAAAAGGTTCAAAAATGGCAACAAAAATTATTGGGAGTATGGAACAGCTTTTATAAGAAGAGAGATTAGTAAAACTGTGACTTGGAAAAGAGGCAACAAGGGAGGATATGATAGAGGTCTATAAAATCATGGCAGGCATGGAGAAAGTAAATAGCAGTTCATTATTTACTCTTACAACTCAAGAAGAGGAGGTCACCACATGAAATTAATAGGCAGCAGGTTAAAATAAACCAAGTATTTGTTCGCATAGTGCAGTCAACCTGTGGAACTCTTTGCCAGAGGGTGTTGTGAAGGCCAAGGCACTACAGAGCTCAAAATAGAACTAGATTCATCCATGAAGGATGGGTCCATCAGTGGCTATAAGCCCTGGGCAGGGAGGATGTCCCACTCCTCTGTTTGCCAAAAGCTGGGACTGAGCTATGGGATGGCTGACTTACTGATTACCCTTCTGTTCATTCCCTCTGGGACACCTGGCATTGGCAGCTGTCAGAAGACAAGATATGGGCTGGATGGACCTTTACTCTGGTCCAACATGCATGTTCTTACTTTTTTTAGAGCAGTTAGAGTGCAACTAACATGGGTTCCAATTGATTTCACTGCCCACAGGGCTATGTACAACAATTCAGCCACCCTTCTGTTAAATTAACATCTGCTGCTTGAGATCTTTAGGAGTGGCAAAGAAAAGTGGAGCAGTTTGCCTACAGATTCAGGAAAACAACATTGCATCACCTTTGGAGGGTTATCTAAGGATTAAAAAGGTCGTTTTAGAAATCTTAAATTCTGCAGAAATTAATGGATTAGATAATTTATCACACTTTGGGAACTGCCTACTCTCCAGTGCTAAGTAGGTAAGTGGATTTTTCAAGTCCCATTCAAGTAGAATGCAGACATTAACTTACTTGCAGCCCCTTGGAGGAAGTTAAGTCAAATGGTGAATACGTTGCTCAAGCAAAGGAACAAGCCTACAACAAAGCCAGGATTGGGTTCAAAACTGTTAGGCTTTGCCTGCATTATCAAGTTTTGTCCACCAAAGCTGTGTTCACACCAAAAAGTCCATGTCATAAAAATTGGAATACAGTTTTCACACTTGCTCCCTCTGACAGATCATGTCCACGTTGGGAGCTCCATCACTGACAATTTGAGGAATATCCCACAGTCCAGCTCAACATCTTCTATTGCTAGGTGTTGTAGGTAGGTGGAGCAGCCCATGGTGCATCTTGGGACTGTGATAAATGCCCTGTTGTGCATTGCTTTCCATCCCAGCTCTCTATGGCTTTCTGTGCCATTTTTCCAACAGCCCAGCATCTGTTGTGAAAAGGGTTGGATCCTGCATTTGTCTTCTATGCTCTAAGTGTTGCACAGACATTGCAGATGGCAATGCAGTTAATTATGAAGTTCCTAACAAGATGACAGAGGTGCTTGACATTCTGTATGATATGGATAGGAGTAACTCTCAATTGCTTTGGGCATTCACAGAGCAGCTGCATAGGGTAGAGTGTCACTTTTGAGTTTGGGGAAATAAGAATTGAATGGTGGGATTGCATTGTCATACAGGATGAAGAGCGGTGGCTGCGGAACTTTTGGATGCTTAAAGCTACCTTTCTGGAACTATGTACGGAGATTGCCCCAGACCCGTAGTACAAGGACACAAGAGTGAGAGCAGCTATTTTGGTAGAGGAGTGTATAGTTATCATGGTCTGAAAGCTGGTGACTCCAGGTTGCTACTGGTCAGTCGTAAATCAATTTGGAGTAAGGAAGTCAGCTGTTGGAGCTGCATTAATGCAAATGTGCAGGGTAATAAATCATGGCCTGCTATGAAGGAGTGTGGCTCTGAGAAATGGTCCTCAAGAAATGGTTTTTCCTAACACTGGAAGGGCGATAGATGACACATATATTCCAGTCAATATGGTTACTTCTCTGTGGTGTTACATGTGCTTGTGGATCACCACCTGTGTTTCACCAACATGAATGTAGAGTGATTCAGGAAGAAGCATGATACATGCATCTTCAGGAACATTGGCCTGTACACAAAGCTGAATGGAGGACTTTCTTTCCCAACTACAAGATTATTATAGGTATATGGAAAAGCCCATAGCTATCCTGGGAGACCTGGCATAGCCTTACAACTTTATACAGGACACCTGAAAGGAAGTAAGGGCGTGTTCAATAACAAGCTGAGTAGGTGCAGGATGAAAGATGAATGTGCCTTTGACAGATTAAAGGTGCACTGGCAATGCCTTTTTGGCAGGCTAAACCTTAATTAGGATAATATACCCATGGTCATAGGTGTATCTGTACTTTGCCTAATCTCTGTGAAGCTAAGGGTGAAATTTATTTGGCGTGGAGTACTGAGGCAGAGCATTGCGGGATGAGTCTAAATTTGAGAAGACAGATACCAGGGCAGTCAGAGGATCCTGAGGGCAGGGCATTTGAATCAGGGAGACTTTGAGCCAGTACTTTGATAATGAACAGCAGTAATTTTTATGTGGCAGAGGTGCTTCAGTGTTACAGAGCATGCAGTCTTCCTAGTAGGCAGTAGTGGTATTTGGGATGTTTATCCCAATTAAGAAAATGATTAGCATGCTTGAACATGTATTAGTAGTGCATGCAATCTAAATTTGTTTTAAAAAAAAAAATCATTCTTAAACTTGACCTTTATTGAACAAGAAGCCTCACACAGAAATACCCCTGCGCAGAGATGCTTGTGGGAGCAGAGGGGCTCAAAAATGGCTGCACTTCACAACTGTGTGTTGATCCAGCTGTCATTGTGAAAGTTTTCTGAGAGGGGTGGAATAAAGGAGAAGCCAGGAATTCCCGGAAAGTGGGAGGAAATATGCTGGGAGCCACTCTGGAGGGTGTGGGAGGTGTGATCTGTATTAAAAAGAGCTGTGAATGAGCCACTGTAGAGGTTGATCTGGTCAATCTGTGCAGTAGACCCCTGAGATATGCGCACTCAAGTTGCACGTATCTTGGGTTAACGCCACTCAGGAGCAGGGTCACTGCCCAGCGCTGCTGCTCTAGTCAGTTTCCCGACTCCTGGCGGGGAAGGGGAGGGTAGCTGACTTGGCTGCCACCACTGACCAGAGTTCTCCCTGCTCCTGTCAGTGGTGGCAGCTGAGATGCTGCCATGGACAGGAGCCTCTCAGGAGCAGTGAGAGTCAGGCTGCTGCCCCGACAAGCAGTTTGTCCACTCCTGACAGGGTGGCAGCCTCCTCATGTCAGGGTTGGTGAGAGTTAGGCTGCCACCCCATCAGGGGCAGTTTCCCAGCTGCCCCTGAAAAAAGCAGGAAACTGACCAGCACATCAGGACAGTGGAAACTGCCCAGCGCTGTGAGCAGGGGAGGCAGCCCAGAGCCAGGCTCACAGGAGACAGGAAAGTGGCAAGTGCTGCTGTGCTGGTCAGTTTCCTGGCTTCCGAGTTGCTTGAATTTTGACTTATGTGGGGTTGAACAAAAATGCAGCCCCCATGTGAGTTGGGGGTCTATTGTATGAATTGCCTAGGGAGGTTGCAGAGTCTTCATCATTGGAGATTTTTAAGAACATGTTAAACATCTGTCAGGAATGATCTAGATCCATGGAAAATGTATTTATTGTTCAAGCTAACTAGCCACATTCAACCAGCCAAATAGCCAGATGTGGCTAGCGTGTTGTATGTAATGGATCTTGATAGTGTTTGGTCCTTCTGGGGGGGCTTGATGACCTCTTGAGGTCCCTTCAAGTTCTAGTATTCTGTGATCCTGTTACTACTAAGGACATGGGCATCTCTGTTTGCTCCTCCATACTTTAATCATTCATTCAGTTGCCTCCATAATAAATGCATGTTTCTTTTTTCTGTTCTGATATTTGGCTTTCCTGTACTCTTTCATTCCCTTCTTTCTGTATTGGAGCACTACCTAGCCTTCCAGAACTAAATTGTTTCAGTGCTGTGCTTCAATTTAACAATCCTGCTTCTATGCATTGAACTATGGCCAGCTGTCTCCACCAGATAAGAAAGCACTCAAGACACAGCAGAGAAGACATGTTAATACACTTTTTGCAACATTGCAATCACTTTATCACTGACCATCGCCATCTCTGCAAACATCCAAACCATGCTGAGTGCTGGTGGGGGGAAGAAGGATCCTTCACATGGAGAAAAGAGCATACAGTCTTTGCAAAGGTCATGCTACAGCAGTGTTCACCAGACAGTTTATCAGGATTGACTGGTCTCCCAGTCAATAGTGATCAGCAGGCTTACTGCCTGACCCAGCTCCATGTGGCAGGCCCATTCACGTAAGTGGTTAGTGTAGGCCCATTGTGGGAAGGATGGGTAGGGAGAAGTCTTGGCATGCTGTTTTTGCCCACAAGCACTGCCCCTCCCTAAGTAGCTCTCAGTGGCTGGGAATGGGGACTTGGGGAATGAAAAGCTGATGCCCATTTACCTCTGTATGTTGTACCATACCTCCTCTTATATGAGTGAAAGAAGGAAAAGTCAATATCTATGCCTGGCTAACTTTTGTATGGACCAGTTGCCATCTTCAAATTTAAGGAAAAATATATGCACACACTTAAGGTCCCTTCTTCAGCAGCCATATTTCTATGGCTAATCCATAATTGTACTAGCCTGTTCTCCTGACTGACCCAAAAGATCCACCATCTCCTGTCTACTACAGACAGTAACATGTCTATTATGTGGAACTAGCATGGTTGCTTGAGTAGTTGCACAAGGGTAGGGGATCTGCTACATGTGCTCAGCAAAGTGGGCAGTAAGGAAAGGGCATTTCAAAAATTTGCTGGGAGCTTCAATGGTGGATCTGTTCCTGTTCTCTGTGTTCACACTTGACCCTTAGACAATGGAATTTAGGACTGTGAACACAATGGTCACTTGTGAAAGGAGTGAAGCACTGGGAGAGCTGCTGAAGGACTGGAATTAACACAAGTCCCTTCTTGTACTACTTCAATCTCAATAGGTCAAATATAGCTCTGCATCATTTGTGTGTGTGAGGGGGTGTATTACCTGTTGCTGTAACAGGGTTCTTAAGTTAGAAGGAGACCCATTTGAGTGTAGTCACATGCAAAAACAGGTTGACTCAAAGTGACTTAAGTTGACTTAACTTTGATTCTAGAGTCTAGGCCATCTCATCAAATGTTTTTGTCAATGATAATAGTTAAATAGTGGGATCACCTTAGGCCCTGTACTGGGACATGTGCTGATCTGGAAAGGAGGTTGAATAGCGAGGTGTCAATGTTTGCAGGTGATACAAAATTACTCAAGCCAGCTAAGTACAGGGCTGACTGCAAAGCCCGTCAAAGTGATCTCACAAAACTAGGTGACTGGGCAACAAAATTGCAAATGTGATTCAGTTTTAAGTCAGAAGTAATGAACACTGGAAAAATAATCCCAAATGCACATATAGCATGAGGGGTTCTAAAGTAGTTGTTAGCATTCAAGAAAGAGATCTTAGCCTTCTGATGAATAGTTCTCTGAAAACATCTGCTTAGTGTGCAGTTGCAAGCAAAAAAACAACAATCATCATTAGGCATTAGATATTGGAAAAATAAAATAGAAAATACTCTAATGCAACTGTATAAATCCATGGTAAACAACTTGAATATTGCATACAGTTCTGGTTGCCCCATCACAAAAAATAGAGTTGGAAAAGGTACAGAGAAGCAGCAAAAATGATTGAGAGTTTAGAGCACCTTCCTTGTAAAGAGAGATTTAAAAGACTTGAGACTCTTCAGCTAGAGAAGACATGAGTAAGCGGGGGATAATATTGGGCTCTATAAAATCGTGAATGGTAAGGAGAAAGTGAATGGGGAGGTGATATTTACTTCTTCCCATAATACAAGAACCAGTAGTCACTCAATGAAATTAAAAGGCAGAAGGTTGAAAACAAACATATAAAAGTACTTCCTCACACAAGCGCAGTCGGCCTGTGGACTTCATCATCATGGAATGCTAAGGCCAAAAGCATAACTGAATTCAGAAAAGCATTAAGTGCATACTGAATGGGTCCATTCATCAATGGCTGTTAATCAAGATGGCTGAAGGAGAACCCCATATTCCAAATGTTCCTAAATCTCCAAAGGCTGGAAGCTGGGTCTGAGCATCAGGAGGGATCTCTTAAAACTTTTCTGTTCTGTTCATTTCCTCTGAAACACTTGGCCACTGTCAAAGACAGTATATTAGGCTAAATGGACCTCCTGGTCTGACCCAATATGACCACTCTTATGATGACTTCTTTGGCCTGCCACTTACTCTAAATTTAATCTTAGCATTTCTTGCTGCGTGTAGTCTGCAGGAGTGCTTGCTGCTCTTCAGTTTCAGCTTTCTTTTCTATTCGTATGTTCCCATTCTGGTTCAAAGGACTTAATTCCACTCTTATTGAAAGAACGGAGTGTTTTTAAAATCTGCCTAGAAAGTCAGAATAGAATACATCATAGGTAGGGCACTACCGAAGTCATGGTTCATTTTGATCAATTTCATGGTCATAGGATTTTTAAAATAATAAATTTAATTATGTCAGCTATTTTAAATCTGAAATGTCACAGTGATGTAATTGTAGCAGTCTGGTCCCAAAAGGTAATGTGGGGAGAGGGTGGCGCAGGGTTATTGTGGGAGGGAGACCTCTACCTGTACTTCTGCGCTGCCTTCAGAAATCAAGACTAGTGGCCACTGAACAGGAGCCCCACTCTGGATGCATAGCCATCAACAGCAGCCGTGTAGAAGCATGTCACGGTATGGTTTGCCACCACTACTTCTGCTCTCGGCTGCATAGCTTGGTAGCTGCTGACTGAGGACCGCTATCTCGCCACCCAGCTTCACAGGCAGCAGGAAAGAAGTAAAGGTGGCAGAGCATGGTATTACAACTTTTGCTTTTGTGCTGCTGCTGGTGTGATGCTGCTTTCAGAGCTAGCTGTCTGGCCAACAGCAGCCATTTTCAGGTCACCCAGCTCAAAAGGCAGCACAGAATGTTGGCAATACTACAACCCCCATAAAGTAACTTTGCAGTCCCCCTTCAACTTCATTTGAGACCAGGACCCCCAGTTTCAGAAACACTGGTCTCCCCTGTGAAATCCATATAATACGGAGTAAAAGCACACAAAAGAATAGATTTCATGGGAGGACAGCAGATGTCATGGTTCCTGGTTTCATGACCGTAAATTTGGTAGGGTCCTAATCAGAGGTTTCCACAGCTACATTGGTAGTGAACATTCTGTGTAGCAAAAGTATGAACAAATTGAAATTATATAATAATTTTTGTGGTTCCAACTCTGTTAAACTGTGTGGCTATTTTAACCTTTTTCCATCTTTTATATCCGAAAGAAGGTGGGGGCAAATCTGACATGTAAAAGTTCAGTTTCAGAACTGATTCACAGCAGAAGATAAAGATTAAATAAAACTGGAATTATGCTAACGCTTTAGAACTAACACTGACTTGTGAACTAAAGCTAAACTAAAAAGAAGCAGCATTAATTATGTCGTTTGCTAGAAAGAAGGTAAAATATATAGAATGATTCCATACATATTTTGTTTGTTTTTTAAATTTCACAGGTATAGAGGAAGGGTCTTTGGTCCTGGAGGTTGCGTGTTGAAAATAGTCTTATTAAAAACACACGCTATAACAAAACAATATTTACCACTTGTGGGGTAGAGTCACATTTCTGTTATCTTGATTTAGACTGACTGATCTCTCTAAATTTTATGCAATAAACAAATTGGCAGTACAATTCTTTATCTCTTTAAGGTAACTGCTAAAAGAAGTATAAATGAAAGAATAGAAAAGTCTACTGACTTTTGGGAGAGTTAATTTCAAATTGTGTGGTTCAGGGATTTAGTGCAAGAAAAGGAAGAACAGTTGATGGAAGAAAGGAAAAAGAGAAAAGAAGACAAGAAAAAGAAGGAAGCTGCTCAAAAAAAGGTATGTGTATAATTTTAAAATAGGATCTGGCTTTAATTTTTTTTTTCTCAGACTAATTTTGCTTATTTTAATGTAGCTGTTAAAGATGAGTCTTTTTAAAAATTTCATAGCACTTTCAAAGCACAAGGCAATTGTCAAATAGTGAGTTTCAGTGCAGGCCTTTGATCTTGGTGTTCTCACACCAATAACTCTAAAGGCTGCTTGTTCAACTTCTGCTGACTCTTGAAAAGTGAAGATTTTAAATTTTGTTCTGCATCCCCATATACTCCTTTTAAAAATTTTCTCAGTGGTGGTTTGATATGTTCTGTGTTTCTTAGCTAAATTTAAAAATTGTTCTGTGCCCTATGATTTTTGCCATGCAAATAAATAATGGTAATTTTAACCCATTTTGAAAGGAACTCAGTTTAACCCTTGTTGGATTAGAAATGAAAGTGTCACATTTTGAATGTGTATAGGATCCATTTGGTCTTCTGTTTAGTACAATGTTTAAACAGCTTTGCAGCCATAAAGTGGGGGCTGGTAGAAGAGTGAAACGATCTTCAAGTATCCATGTTAAAGGTACTGAAACATTTTAAAAGAAAGGCAGGCAGGGATCTGTTGCGAGGCTATGCAGATGTAGGCAAAATATGGAAAAAAAGAACAATCTGTGCAAATAATTAACACTGTTTCTTTTTTCCCCCTCCCCCCCCAGGCCATTGAACAAAAAATTAAAGGTAAGCTACTTTATAAAGTTTTTTATATTTTGTGGTATTCTGAGTAGGATTTTTAATTTGTTTGCATTGAAAGAGGGATGTGAAACATTTTGACTCCAGTGTTTTCAATAACCCTGTTATTTCAGATGAACACCAGTGATATATTTTGAGGTTCCAGAAAGGTAATGGGAAAATGTTTAGTTTGATTGATATATTTCTTGACTATGGTTCACCTTTTCTTAATTATTCGTCCATCACTGTGCATACAGTGTTCTACTATATCTTCCTTTGCTTCATTTTTCTCTCCTTTTGTTTAAAAAAAATGCTACCAATCCAACCATATTGTAAGTCATGTGAGGTAGTAATTTCTTTGAGAGTTCTTCTGAATGTCTGTTAGTGCAGTGGGACATCAGAGGGATAGGCACCATAATTGCCCATCTATCTCTAAAATGAAATGTCACACCCAGCAGTCTCATCTTGGTCTAAAGGATTAGAATGCAAATGTATACAAATGGTAATTTAGCGCAAAAATAAATTGTGAGTATTGTGAGTATTTTGAATACCTGTGTTATTTATATATATTTTTTATACATATTGATTAATTTCAAGTACTTCTATAAGGCAAAGAAAATATCAGGCTTAACTTCCTTTTTCATTCTAATCAGATAAGGTTAGTTGAGAATTTTATTATGGTTTTATATTTATGCAGGGGGCTAATGTGCTAAATCATTTATCTTTAGAACACTGGATTTTGTTAAATATGAAGCCTGGAGACACATTTCTACGAATGTCTAACAATGAAATGTGTTAGCTAGTCGTAGGAGCTCAAGATGAGGCAGTGAATTCTTCATTTAAAGGTGCATTCTCATTTTGCTATCTATTGTGTATAGCGGTAATTACCTGGTACTTTGACATGTGCTTATATCTAGTTTCCTCAGCTTGCGGTGGTTAATTGAGTTGACAACTTGCACAGAAGAGCTAAATATTGTAGCATAATAGGCTCCTAGTAAATTAAGGGTTTACTGGAGAAGTAAGGGTTCAATTGATCTATCTGTAATATAGAAAATAGGTTACAGAAATCAAAGGAGTAAAAGTACCTTTTTTAGTTCCACTGCTTTGAGGCTAGAAAAGCTTCTACATTGTGTGATGGAGGTCTTAATTCATGGGTCTTTTCATTCACTGGAGTTATGAAACTACATCAGGATACTAATTTCCTTAAATCCTGGATCTGCAGCCATCTTGCGCATCCAATGCAATTGCCTACAACATCTAGTTCTTAAGGTGTGATCCTGAATTTTAGGACTGAAGAGAAGCTCAAGAGGTTGTCTAGTCCAGTCCCCTGCACTCACGGCAAGGCTAAGTATTACCTGGACAGGTGTTTGGAGATTTTTAAGAACCCATTAGACAATGAGGGAGATTCTACAACTTCGCTAGCCAATTTATTTCAGTTCTTAACTATCCTGACAGTTGGGAAGTGCCTAACGTCCGACATAAACAGTCCTTTATGCAAGTTAAGCCTATTGCTTCTTGTCCCCAATCTTCAGAGGATGAAGAAGACAATTTTTCTCCCTCCTGCTTGTAACAACCTTTTATGTACTTGAAACCTGTTATCCTGTTCCCTCTCAGCCTTCTCCTCTCCAGACAAAACAACCCCAGTTTTTCCAGTCTTCCCTCTTAGGTCATGTTTGCTAGAACTTTCATAAATTTTGTTGCTCTTCTCTGGACTATCTTCAGTTTGTCCACATCTTTCCTCAAATGAGAGACCAAGAACAGGACACTATTCCAGTGGACACCTAATCAGCATGGATCAGAGTGGAAGAATTATCTCATTTCTTACAGCACTCCTGCTACTATGTCCTATAGTGACATCTTTTTCCCTACAGTGTTGCACTGTCTGCTTCTAATTTGGCTTGTGATCCATAATGACTGGGGTCTTACCAAATTCACAGTCATGAAAAACATGTTAGGTCCTGTGAAATATGGTCTGCTGGCGTGCCCCTCCACCATCTCGCTCCTACCCCACAAACTAGTCTTTTGTGTGTTTATCTTACACTGTACAGTAAGGTGTCTCAAACGCAGACAGCTGGCCATCCTCAGCCAGAGCAGTTTCACAATCTGTCCCAAGAGTACTGGCAGTCTGGGGGGACTGGGGAGGTGCTGTCTGCTCCTGTCACTCAAGCCCAGCCGCTTCCTGCCACTGCCCTGCCCTGCCCTCTCCCCTGAGGGCCAGGATGTGAGGGATTACTTGGGGCTGGGGGAGGGCCTGGCACAGAGTGGCAGCACTTCCCAGTGGTTCTCTGTGGGGAGTGCAAGGGAGCCTGACTGCTGCTACTGCCCTGCATCAGCCCTCCCCACCTCCCTCAGTAATCTCCAAGGCTGTGTCCCTTGGGGGGTGGGTGTGTGTGCAGTGAGGCTGGGGACAAGGTGAGGCAGTTGCAGGAAGGGACAGAGTTTGGGGGACAAGGACGGGAATGGACAGTCTCTGCCCCCCTTCCTTCCCCCTGGAGTGCACAATTGCTGTGGCCAGGCATGGGCTGTGTGTTTGAGAATCCTTCTGTACAGATTTTCATGGGGGAAGACCAGCATTTTTCATATTTGGGGTCTCTGCCCAAAAGGAAGTTGAAGGGGTCAAGATTATTTGAGGGGGAATTGCTATATTGCCATACTTCTGTACTTCCTTTAAAGCTGGGCAGCCACCGAGTGGTGGCAGTTGGTGCCCCACCAGCAGCAGTGTTGTCGTAAGGCTGGCACCCTGCCATGCCCCCCTTACTTGTGCATTTCTGCCTTCCAAGCTGGGTGGCTGCAGAGTGATAAGTGTCAATGAAGGGCCCGGCTGTGCAAGCAGCAGCACAGAAGAAAGGGTAATAATGCTATACTATGCCCTCCTTCTCTGCTGGTGACAGCTCTGCCTTCAGAACTGGGCTTCTGGCCAGCAGCCATCGCTCCCCAGCTGCCCAGCTCTGAAGGCAGCACAGAGGTATAGATGGCAATGCCTTACCCCTCACACCCTCCAATTACTTTGTGATTTGCCGCCTCTTTTTTTTTGGTCAGGACCCCTACAATAACACCCTAACATTTTAGATTTAAATGGCTGAAATCATTAAATTTACAATTTTGAAATCCTATGATCACTAAATTGGCTAGAATGGACTGTGAATTTGGTAGGTCCCTAACTATAATCCCTCCCAAATCCCTTTCTGAAGTGTTCATTCCTGGTTAGTGTTTCCCACTTTGTTTGTGTGCAGCTGGTTTGTCCTTCTCAAATGGTGTACTTTGCATTTGTCCTAATTGAATTTTGTCCTATTTTCTTCAGACCATTTCTCTTGTTTGTTGCTATCATTTTAAATTTCAGTGTTATCTTCTAAAGCATTTGCAACCTCTCCTAGTTTGATATTGTCTGCAAACTTTTGAAGACTGCATCTACACTACAGATAAATTCAAATTAAAGGCAGTTAGCTCGATATTACCAAGTGACTGTCTTCACTGTAAATACCATTAGCTCGATTTAGGGAGCGCTGATAGCTATATCACAATATTGTTGGTACATAATGGATAGAGCGTCAAGCTCGAATTCAAAGGTTCGATAAAAAGCCAGCGAGGAAGCACCATGTCTTAAAATTAAATTTATTAGCCTCCAGAGGTGTCCTGTGTGTAATCCATAATGCCTCTTAGTGCTCTGCTCTGGCCACTGCTCTCCAGGTGCACAGGAATTAGGTAACAGGAAGACTGAATTTCAAATCGGGACCAGGAAGCCTGTGGCTGTTGGGGTCATGTTTGTATGAGAGCTTGAGAAATGTTTGCCTTTCTTTGCTATTAACACTGTAAGCGCATCTACCCGTTACATATAGGTGCCCCAATATGGAGTTGGTGGTTCTGTCTCTATACTTGGAATTTTTTTCTGCTCTGCCTGGCACCAGCTGCTGCCCCATCGCACCACGTGGCAGCAAGGCTGTTGTGGGGGTCGTGCTTGCATAAGAGGCTGAGAAGCTTCTTCTCAGCAATTTACATTTGTATGTGAACCCCCTCCATCCCCTGCCGGTGCCATACAGTTGGGGTCTTTCTTGTGCTCAGCCACATCACTTGGGTAGCCCCTGACCCAATAAAAGGACGTGCCTGCCATTTGGTGCTGACTGTGCTGCCAGGCAGTACCATGTCCTGGCTTGTGTGCAGTTAGGGTTTCAAGGATGGGAAAGATTTTTGGGGGCTTGCTGCCACCTGGGGGAAAGCCTCCCCCGGTGGCTAAGATATTCGGTTGGGATTTCTTGAACTGGCCTCCCTATCAAAAATATTTTTGGGGCCTTTTTGCCACCAGGTGGAAGTCTCCCCGGTGGCTAAGATACTCGGAGGCTTGCTGCTGCTGAGGGACGTCTCCCCGGCGGCTTAGATACTCGGGGAGGCTACTTTGTCTGGTCCCCCACTGAAACCCCCTCACACCGCTAGACATGGACCCGTGGGGCTTGCTGCTGCTGGGGGGAAGTCTCCCCTGGCAGTTAAGATATTTGGGGGGGGCGCTACTTCAACATTTCAACTGGCTTTGCAGCTGCAGACCACAGTCCCCTCACCACTCCCCCAAAGATATTTGGGGGGGCTTGCTGCTCATTGCAGACACCTGCTGCTTTGATATTTGTTATAAAATCTTTTTCATAACATTTCCTATCTTTCTTTATGCTCCCCCCCCCCCCCCAACACACACACAAAAACCACCACAGGGTAGAGGGCCAGTTGAGATTCCTGTTTCATTTATAAGTTCAGTGTATGAGATTTTATTGCCATCCCCAATGCTTCCAATGGCTTTGTAGTGAAGAGGGAAGACAGAGTCAAGGAAAAAACATGTTTTTTTTTATCCTCTTTCTTCTGACTTCGCACCCCTTCATGCAGGGAAGAGTGGGTGGAGGGCCAGCTGAGACTATAGTCTGTCTCTGTTATTTTCAGGGGTTGGGTGCAGTCATGGGAAGGGAGATAGTCAATGGATGGCCATTTGAGAACACCGCCTGTGCACGGAAGTCTTATAGTGAACAGGGAAGCCAAATACCCTCCCATCAGCAACTCTTTTTTTCAGAAACTTAACTACCATCTCTTTCTTCAAGCTTTTCACGATCCCTGTATATTCAGGGATTGGATGCAATCCCAGGGGCAGGGAAACAGTCAGTGGATGGCCAGTTGAGAATTCAGTTACAGAAGAAAGTGGTTTCTGTTAACTTTGCCATTTTTGTGGATGCCCTACTTTTCCTTCCTTCCAATGGAAAAAAAGGGACGTTTACTTAACACAGGAGAGGAAAGAGGAAAATGCAACCTGGGAAGCTGTCAAAGACGAGTGAGCATACCCAAAATGCTATGGGGGTGAGGGAACTGTGGGATAGGTTCCCACAGTGCACTACTGCAGTAGTCAGTGTTTGCCAGTTGAGTGTGGCAGCAATAAGTCACGTTTGTGAGGAGCATGTGGGGAGGTGAAGATAGTCAATCGAATTTATAAATTCCAGAGTTACAAAATCAGTATTAATAAATTTGATTTTATCTTGTAGTGTAGATGTAGCCTACGTATATTTTCTTTATGCCATTATCAAAATATTGAAGAGAACCAGACCTGGAACCAGTCCCTGCAGGACCCCACTTGTTACTCCTTTCCAGTTTGTGTAACACTAATCAGTTACACACCCATCTTACAGCAGATCCATCTAGATTGTATTTTCCCAAGTGGTTTATGTGAGGATCACGTGAGACAGTATCAAAAGCCTTGCCAAAGTCAAGATGAACCACATTTACCACTTCACCTCTGTTGACCAGGCTTGTTACCCTGAAAAAGAATCTCATCTTCGGAGCTCTCTGTAATAAATATTTTGACTTAAATTTCTCTAAGATCCCTTTTTTGGCCCGTGCAATGGAATTATAATTAATTCTCAATTACAGAATGTGATTATCATGTCCTATAGCCTCTCCTTAAGTAGCAAGATGTTACAGTAAAATAGATACATTTGAATATCTTTAATTCAGCAGCCCTGGGAAACGGGGTATACTGGATTAAAGATTTTATTGGGCCAGGGAGGGTGCTGTGGGGTATGGACATGAGGTGAGTGGGGGCTGGGCAATTACCAGATGCCCTGCTCCCAGGGCCATACATGGCTCCTTGCTCCCTGCCACTCCCAGGCACCACCCCCACCTCTATGGGAGCAGTGGGGCAAAGCCTCAGGGAGGGTGTTTCATTGTGCTGCCATTCCTCCTGCCGGGTGAGAGGGGGTGTGGCAGTTCAGAGCTGTTTCCTCTAGCTGCCAGGGTCCATGCTGCAGGTGTTCCTGGATTAGGCACAGCCGGCATGTGCAGGTTCAAGTGCACTGTAACTACCAGCCATGCATAGATCTGCCAAATCCTGAGGATTGGAAAGTGTAGTTTTTAAAATTCTGCAGTAATAAATTAAGGTAGGCAAGGCTGTGAGGGACAGAATAGAAAAATGGTAAACATTTTGGTTAATAAACTATTACTCTCCATTCTGTATTCACAATTGGCATGTGGCTCTCCCCATCCTGAGAAGTGATAATGACGCTCGCAGCTCAGGAAATGAAGATGAGCCCAAAAAAAAAAGTTGTGTGTGTGTGTGTTCTGGATCATTGTATTACTTGTTTGTCTTTGAATGGAAGGAAATAGCTTTGTTTGAAAGATGCAAACATTTTTGTCCTTGTTAGATTTTCAACTTTAGTTATGGGAAGTATAATGTTCTT
The DNA here is from genome assembly GCF_033958435.1 of Carettochelys insculpta. Taxonomy (NCBI): domain Eukaryota; kingdom Metazoa; phylum Chordata; order Testudines; family Carettochelyidae; genus Carettochelys; species Carettochelys insculpta. Next base: position 37,902,044 of record NC_134152.1, read on the forward strand.
TATTAATGTAAATAGCAAACTCTTAACTTTAATATGTTGCTATATAGTAAAGTATATTTAAGGAAATAAAAGAGGAAATTTTAAGATCTGTCAAAGTGGTACAGACTGACAGTCACTTTTAATAAGCATAGATATTATGACATTCAGTAATAGAGCAATTTCAAACCGTAATTTCACATGTCAAAATTTGTCATCTGTGTTATGCATACCCGTTCACTGTTTCATCGTAGTTTTGTGTGCTTGCCTTCAAGAACCAAATTAATAAATATTTCATTAGTTTCCAAGTTTCTATCCTGTCACGTTTCTTAAAATATTATGAGAATGGGCTGAAGATGGCTTACAAAATTATAGGATTGCCAAATAGTTAAGTTCTTTGCAGATAATTATATTAATTGTAATAAACCTCTTCTCTCCCACCCCCCCCACCCCAACTGAGTCTAAAATTCATTTATGTCTTGCATCACTGCTTCCGCTGCTTTCATCTTAATAGTTCCAGAACATAAATCCTTTTCTTGGACTGATGTAACGTGGTTTGACATTACTGAGAAATTTTGGTCATACCCAGTTCAAATAAAAATATTGAAACGGGTAAGAAGGTACTGAAGATATTTCAACCATGAATAGCTGTTTATCATTGAGGTTAAATGGTTGTATTTAGTATGCTTCTGGTTTTTGTTAAAATTTTTACCTACTTTTTTGGTTTAAATGTACTCAGCAATTCCTAAGGGAATGCCTCAGATACATACTCTCTATGTACAGCACCTAGCACAAAGTGTGTCTGATGTTGGATTGGGGCCCTATAGGTACTAAGATGTAAATAAAATATGAAGTTTAAAAAGTGCTTTGAGATCTGTCTATGAAATGCACTGTTGAACAGGCAAATGTGTTGGTGCACTACTCAGAGTAGTCTGTTAAAAATAGCTTCTGTTGCATTTAACTTGTACTACTGTTCATGTTAAACAAACTTCCCCATTCATCCTCTCAAACCCCACTTCAGCTCTGAAAAGAAAATGGCATTGAACAGGCCATGCTAAACAAAACATTACAAAATATGTGCATTTAGTTTGAATTTTATTATCCCAGAATACCAGCTTCCTAGGCTCTTCAGCAAATGAGATGCTTTCACTGTAAACACAGATGAATGTGTGTGCAGGACAGTGCTACGGAACATGAAACACTTCCTTTACATAATGTATTTCAAGATATGTAGATAATACTTTAATGACTTATTTTACAAACTGCAATAGGTTTACTGCAGATATTCTTGCTGTCATGTCACTCATGCTTTTGAGCGACTAGCACTTTGAAAAAGAAAAATTAGACCATCAATTCAGATTTCTTTCAACTTTTTCCTCTCTAAATTTCCCTATTTTGTGGAAGGTCTAGCTAGAAAACTTAATGGTTTTGTTGCAACAGAGGAAACCCTGGATCATCACTGAAAGAGAAAATGCCTATAAACATATGGAACTGAATTCCTTTATGCTTGTTTTCTACCTTTGAAACATCTGCTGTCTATAAAACAAAACTGTCTGCTTGCACAAGCTTTTTTCTTTGCTTATATAACTGCTATACCTTAATGGAAAACTATTTTAGTTTTTAAAACGTATGAATGTAAAAAGAAAAAAAACCAAACTGAGCTATGAACACTTGCTGTTAAAGCTACCCGTATAAATGCCTTATAATTCACCTTTCTATGGATCTGCAGGGGTTAACGAATTGGCAAACAGTTAGATATTTTCCAGATCAGCTAGCTGAGCTTACAGCTGCGGCCATTTTTCCACAACGAAAATTCTAGCATTACATCTTACGTGTGTCAGCTTGAAAGCCAGACTTCCTCTGTTTGCCCTTCAGCATTCCAGAACTGACAACTCTTTGGGGCATGACATGCAAGGAAAAGTGTATTACAGTGTATTTTTAAGAGGTCAGCTTAAGGAGTAATAAGAAGAAAACATTTAAATGACAGTTTGGTGCTGCTCTTTGTGTGCTTTGGTCGGTGATTTGATCCATGTAAGCTGATTTTGTTAGCGTGAAACTGTTTTCCATCAGCATTAAAGTTGTTCAAACAGCTGCCATTTTTTTGTTGGGGGGGAGTTTGTCACTGGGCCCCTACTCCAGGAGGAGTTGGCAAGCAGTACTCTTGTAGCAGTAAAATGACACCATGCTTCTCCTCCATTTTCTAATGAAATCTGCAGAGTGGGAAAGCAACATAAGTTGGAAGCGTCTTTCTTTGGAATCTCTCTGTAAACTGTTTCTGTCACGGTCGTGCAGACTGTAACTTCAGCTCCCACTGCTTGTGGGTTTTCAGCAGGTTTGTTTTATGAAATTGTCTCTTGTGTTCCTTTGTAATCTTGCTGCTGCTTGTCAAGAAAATTAGCAGTAATACACTAAGCTTGTTAATAAAGTTGATTTTAACTTTTAGGGTGATGTAGAATGAAGCAGTGATCTGCAGAATGTTTTATCATTGTTTTTAACAGTTTTGTTATACCAGAGAACTAGATTGTAACACGTTTCTACGATGTTAAGTGATATTGGAATTTATAATAGTCGTATTGAAACAATTAAGGGTTAAAGTGAGAGATTGGCAACAGAGCTGGTTTAATGAACTGCTGAAAAGTTGCTGATTATAAAATATAATTGGGTAGAATTAACAAAGCTTGAGATTTTCCACCCCCACTTAGTTAAGAAAAATGGTTGTATAGGGTCTGAAACCATCAATAAAACAATCAAGTTGAAAGTAACTGAAAACTTTGTCTGAAAGCATATTTGACTGTAGGCAAGTAGAGAAAACATAGCTCAAACTTAAAATGTTTTACCTGAACCCTGGCTGCATGTTATTGAATTTGTCACATTTTACACGAAGAATGAATAATTCTGTTACTGCTTTTATCTATCAAGTAAATATATTTCTTGTATAATCTAATAATGTAACTGTTTAGAAAAAGTCATGTTCATACTATGACTATTTGGGGTTTAGTTAGTAACAGCAGATCTCACTATAATATGCTTTATCATTTTACAGTTGAGTAAATGAATATGCAGGAATTAGTTTAATTAATATCGTCAAGATGCACTTGCTCAGCTTTAAAGGGACTTAACTAAGGACAGTTAGGAATTAATGTTGCTTTGTTGGCTTTCTGCTCTGGTGACTTTCCCAAATGTGAAATATAAATGATTTTATTTAATCGGTAAGGAATAATTCTGCTATGGAAAGACTACTAAGTGAAGTGAAAACTATCATTGTATTGAGCACTAGCAAGATATTATGCTGTAATGAAATGGTCTCTGCACCAAGGAGTTTACAGTGGAAATAGATAGTAAAATTCACGTACACATGATACCAGGTGAGCAAAAACATGGATTTGTCACAAATCATTGTAATTCTTTTATAAGTACTTTTTGTGCTGGTAGGCCATATGCAGATAGCATTTATTTCCATTTATCTGTCAACAGATTTTCTTATATCAAAGTTCAAGTAAGTTTTTTAAACAGTACAACAAGTTACATCAAAAGGTATGTTGGTAAAATGTAGATTACTAGAAAGTTAAATAACAAAAGATACACGGGCAGGGAAATATAGTTTGTATATGAAAGACCAAGTCGCTTTAAATGTCTTGAGTTGCATTAGAAAATAGCCTAAAGTAATATGCGGTATTTTAATAATGTCTGCATGTTTTCCTCTATTGCATCATTTTACCTTGTAATTCATTAATGTTAAGATTAAAAGAACAAAGTGAAGAGGAATATGACAGAAAGGAATAGATGGAAGAATGTTTAGGATTTTAAGGCATTGAATTTCACTTGTGCAAATTAAGTGTATTTGGTCATAGGTCATTCCATACACTGAATAAATATACATATTAAAATATTAAATGCAGCTAGAACACGTGAATTCAGCAGCTTTCTAAAATAAGCAACAGAACTTTTACATCAGCAGAATCCTAATACTGCTCATCATTTCTTTTCCATTTATCAGTTTATCTAATTACTAGTGAGTACCTTCCCTTTGTATGCTCCTGTGCATTAACTTGACTTATGTCATGGCCGTTTTTGTACCTAATTCTGTCTATCTCCATTCAGCTGTGAAATAGCATAGAACTGGGTCACTGCTATGGCAGAGAAGAGGAAGATGGTGGTACTGTGGTGGTGTACATGTTTGTAATCACATGAAATAGTGTATCCCTTTCTCTGCCCTTGAAACTCCTTTGTAGGGTTGACATCTGACAGCCCTCCAATGAAGAAGAAATAGCATACGTGCTCCACTATCCCTTGTATACAAAATCTTTCTTTGGGTTTTGTCATTTTTGCACATGAAAAACTTACAACTGCTCTTCTGGGTGCTGAGACAGTTGGTGCTCTGTTTATACTTAATAGATTTGATTTTGTAGAATATTAATATTTTTTCAAAGGAATAATAGTGATGCCTGTTATCATGTACCTGTCTTGAGGCATGTGTATTTTTTAATTTACTGTTAAAAGCAACAGTCATATTCCCCGTATTGAAATTTCTTTTAAACAAAGCTTTAGTGAACTGGATTTCACTTTGATTTTCTAAGACAAGACTGTTCTATTTACCTGCATTTGTACCTGAAAGTGAATGTTAGTGTATGATTTTTGTGTTGTATTATTTTCTTTAATTTAACCATTTTGTTCTTGCTTCTAGCACACTAGGGAATTATTTAATGAAACACAAAAAGAAATGGCTTAGGAAATGCTGCTGCAAGGTCAAAAGCCTAGGTACGATAGCAGCATATTAATGTGCTGAGCTACTCTTGAAGATAAACAAAATTTCAGAGTAATGGAAGCTTAATTTTGGAATAGAATCATAGAACCGGAAGGGACCTTGAGGAGTCATCGACTACAGTCCCACTCACATCAGGACCTAGCACCAGCTACATCAGATCTACACACTTAAAAGCTGTTATCATTAAATATATTTGAGGCCCCCAACAAGTATCAAACTCACAACCCTAAAACGTTTACAAGGCCAGTGTTCTAACCACTGAGCTATTCCTTTTTGCAGTCCTTTAATAGGACCCTTAAAAACCCAACAGTCCCACTTTAGCAGTAGGAAAGCCTTACAGTTTTCATTACATCTTAAGGATCTGGCTATGGAGACAGTACTTGTGCAGGTATTTTTTTAAAATCTTGTTCAAGCTTTTCTAAGTTAACCTTGCCATTCCTGTTAATTACAAGGAGAGTTGTGGTTTCTGTTCAGCTTTGAAAATCAAAACCTGAATATTTTGTTACTTATTCTGTCAAAGAAAATGTAGACTGAACACACACTTGAGATCATAGAGGTATGTAAGACTTGAAAATTGTACGTAACAGTGACATTAGAGTTGGTTTAAATTTTTTTAAATTGTGGATGATCTCTAACTGTAGAACATTAGAGAGCTTTACATCTGTAGAGAACAGGTCCAACATCCCTGGTCCAGTGCCTTCAGGGCCTAAGAGGTCCTGGACCAGAGATTTTGCTGGACCAGAGGAGGTCAATTCTGCCCCCCTGCTGGCCTGCAGCCCCTCCTTCTGGGCTCCCCTCCCCACTGTGACCCGTGGCTTCACTGGGCTGCAGCTTCCCACCCAGCCTTGGTGATGAGCCATCACTCCCCAGCCTGGGCTGCCAGCTTTTCAGATGTGATCAGATTGGTGTGAGGGTCTTGCTGCTTCTCCCAGCCTGGCTTCCCTGTCTGTTGCCCCCAAACCAGCTGTGGCTAGCCTGCCCTGGGCTCCTGCCATTGGTCTACCTGAGCCCTCCTCCTCCCAGCCCAGGACTCTCTGATCTTGCAAGATTTGTGGTTCTCCCAGACCACTGATGTTGCCGGATGAGAGATACTGGATTTGGGCATTTCAATCTGTATTTATGGGTTTTATCAGACCAAGACCAAGCAGATATTCCATCCTGTGTTTTTCTGGTTTTCATATTATTTGTTTGCATTTGAACTGGTGTGATAGAGAAAATAAACAGATAGCAATGAATACTATAGTCACCTGTTTATTCACAGTTTGGCTTTCTAACACATTCTTTGGACTCAGTCATGCCTAAAAATGGCCATGCTGTCAAGGTTATTAAAGGTAATTCTGATTTCATTTAAGCTGCGTGCTTGCTATTTCACCCATGGAGGCAATCAGTCACATCAAATGGTGTTTGGTATTTATGCTATCACTTTCTACTGACTGTGTACTAGGCAAACACTAGTATATAGATTTCCATTGGGATGTCAGGACTGACAAGATAGGGGAGTGTTAACCACTTATTCTCTTTGTTCATAAACTTGCCACATGCTCTTTTATGTTGACTTCATAAAAATCTTGTACGCAAAGAATTTAACTTTCTGCTGTAGGAAATAATGCAACCCACTATTTTATTTTATTTTATTTTTGAGGAATGTAATTTTGCTTTAGATGCTAAAATAAACCTGGACCAATTAAGTGCCTATCTTTTAAAATGTAGGATCTTCGGAAGGAGTGGTAGTAAAATTGTTACGAATTTATAGTCAAATCAATTACTGATGCTAGAAAAATGGCATATGTATAGAGCAGTGCTTATAGTGGACCCTGGGTTGCAGCTTTAACTGGGGCAAATACTGCCATTCCGAAATACATACCCAACTCAAAATATGTTTTTCTTTCCTTACACTTTTTTGAGTTTGAAAAGAGTTCTACTTGTGATCAATTTTCTTCAAAATTAATTTTTTTTTTGTTTTGTTTTGGTGGGTTAGTGCCAGAACAAGCAAAGACCAGTGTAAGCCAGCCTCAGCCTGTCACCTCTAACGGCACTTCAACAGCAACCAGCACTAATAATAATGCCAAGCGGGCCACAGCCAACAATCAGCAGCAGCAGACCTTGCCTCGATACCCTCCTCGTGAAGTACCACCACGATTTCGACACCAGGAACAGAAACAGCTTTTGAAGCGAGGTCAGCAGTTACCAGTTATAGCTGCAAACCTGGGATCCACTACTAAAGTATTAAATAGTCAATCAGGAGGCAGCACTGTTACAAGTAAACAGCCAGTGACCAACGGAGAAGTGCCGAATAGCAGCAAAAAACAGTCAGGTGAGAGAGGAAGTAACTTGTTTTCAGAGAGATTAAATATTTATTAGTTGCTAGATTAAAAAGACGATAATCATTGTAACACAGAATACATTTTAGGGTAAGTGGGTGAACAGTGTCTCTGCTCATGTTAAGCATTGATTTTAAAATGTAGTCTCCTGTGCTCTATTCCTTTTAGCCAAGTCTCTGATCATTCTCAGCTCATCTTGGTTATTGAGTATGCAGTTTATATACTGTACAGATCATCTCTACCTTTGAACCATATAGGGTTATGTTTAGGTCAATATTAATATTTTTCTAGATCCCCTCTTGATCTCAATGATTGCTCAAAAAGGTCACTTTTTAAGGGATCCTTATATGTAAAGACTTTACCACAAGTCTGTGTGTTAAAGCTATATCCAGTATCCAGGAATCTGAAGAGCATCCTCAAAACAAGTTTTTTTTTTGTTTCAGATCCAGAGACATCACCTTGAATTTCTGGATTTAAAAAAATAAAATCAGTCATTATTCTGACGTTCAGGTTTATTTTGCTAAAGTGATTAAATTTGTTCATGTGCCACAAGTACTGTCTCTACTGGCAGGTTGTCTTGGCCTCTTGCAGAATTGTCTTCTCTGAAATGTGAGGGATGAATGACTGCTGTTCCTATCAGTATTTTTGTCTTTCAGAAACTCTTCACTCTGATCCCTCTTCATCCTTGTTGGCTTGACAAACTTATCCTTCAAATATCTTAAGAGTATAATGAAGAACTTCATACGTTGGATGTACAAGGTGTACATTTTTTAACAGTGGTAGGAGTTAACCACAGGAGCATTTACCAGGGTCCTGGTGACTTCTCAGTCACTGACCATTTTTAAATTAAATTTGGATTTTTCTAAAAGATCTGCCCTAGGAATTAATTTTGAGGAAGTGCTATAGTTCATGCTGTACAGGACTTCAGACTACATTATCACAATGGTGTCTTCTAGCTTTGGAATCTAAGAATAAGTTTGCACTTTGAACTAGGTCATAAATTACTGATCTTTTATAAGATAAGGGTAGTGTGTTCTTGTTTGGAGAGAAATAACTCCAATTCTAGGAACTTGGTATCCCATTCTCAGCCATCATCTTCTCTGTAAGGGGATGTCTACACAGCAAAGTTACTTGAAATAACAGCCATTATTTCAAAATAACTTTGCGAGTGTCTATACAATGCAACCACTATTTCAAAATAATAGTGCTCAGCTACTTTGAAATGCAGTTTGTGTGTAGCAGTGTTAGTGCAAAATAAGCTATTCTGGAAAATCTCTTCCAGAATAGTTTATTTCATAACAGTGCTGCTGTGTAGACATATCTTAAGTGTTTTTGTGTATCTTATGCTGGTTGTGTAGCTGCATTTGGTGTATTGAAAGGCTTTTAGCAATTATGATACAACTTGTTTCACCTGAGCAATCTAAATATGGCTGTAATTCGTAGTATTTCTTAACATTACTGGTATTTGGCACTACAGAGGCTTATTATATAGAGCACTCCGGTTACAAAAAAGGTGATTTCCTTTTTTTAAAGGAATCCTTGAGGAAAATCTTGGTGGCTTTTTTTTAAACTCCCTTTTATATGCTTGATCTAGTTGATTATCCTTAGACACTCCTCAGAGAATCTAGAAGATAGCAGTATACAAAATGGAGACAAACGTGTTGCTGTCAAATACTATCCAAATGCATATCCAAGCTAAATAGTATGGATTAATACAAAGTCCATTAAAATTAGTTAGCAATTTTGGGTATTTTTTAAATTATAGGTAGTGTTTCCTTAGTTTGGGATTATACTCTTCAGTTTTATGTTTGTCATAGAGTGAGCACTTTCTAACCAGGACAAAAAAAACCTAAAAATACCCAGATGATATTTTTTGTTTCTGTCATCCGGTCTAGTCATGTGGCCTCTGTCAGAGAGATTTCTAAGTAGTTTATTAAAAAGCTCTTCTTTGAGGCAAACTGTTAGAAACTGGTTACATACATTGTATTACATTCCAACAGGGTCTTGCACATCCTCATATTTGATTTTTCTTATAATGTGATTGATAGTATTCCAAACTGTGGAAAAGATGTATTTACAGCTAAGTGGACTCCTCTACTCTTCTGGCTTTTTTTTGTTATAATACTGAACATTTACTCCTATGTCTGAGTAATCTCTGAGCTAAAAGATACTGGTTTCTCCCCCCTCTAGTGACACAGCAGTGTTTATACTAAGCATGTGAGCCACATGCTGTTCTTCAAGTGAGATGTTAAATCTAGATACCTGCTGATTCTTTAGTTGTTCCGATGACCAATAAAAGGCCCTACGGAACTCTCTTGGAGAGGACAGCATAATCCAATTACCCTGGCCATCTTTCACCTGTCTTTCAAAACAGGAGTAAAGGGACTTCGAAGTAGCCTGGGCACTTCAAAGTACCCACGGGTTAGCCATGGCTACACGCAATCCGACACTTCGAATTTTAACACTTTTTGAAGTTGCCGTGGGGGAAAGTTAACTTAATGATGTGCTGCATATGCAATGCAGCACTTCATTAATAATCTCCCAACACGCTACTTACCACACTCGCTTCAAAGTTGGGAGCTAGTATAGACACAACCCCTTTGATTTTATTTATTGCCAATAACAAAACATCTGTTGCAAGAGGCAGAAGCTGGAAAAAAATTGTATGTAGTGTTCAGAAATATGTCTTAGTCTAGGACCATTCAAAAAAACTTGGCTAAGCTCTGTGGTTACATTAGGAAAAAATTAGAAGCAAAATTGTCCAAGGATGTTTTATGATTATTAGCTTAATAGTGAGATTAGGAATGGGCTTAGAGTAGTGATTCTCAGACATACATCTACCCATGGGGTACATGGACATCTTTTGGGGCTATATCTAGCTATTTGCCTGGTTTTACAACAGGTTACACAAAAAGCACTAGCAAAGTCAATACAGACTAAAATTTCATACATACCCAGTGAGAGAGAGCATTTTTCATTAACAGTAGACTGTGACATTTTTATATGTCTGATTTTGTAAGCAAGTAGTTTATACGTGAAGTGAAACTTGGGGTGCGCATGGCACATCAGACCCCTGAAAGGGATCCAGTAGCCTGGGAAGATTTGAGAACCGCTGGTCTAGAGGGAAATGTTCAAAACTATGATTCTCCCATAATAGTCTCATGAGTTTAACAAAAAAAACAAAACAGGAAAAAAAATTTATGGTAGCTTTGTATTAATGGTAAAAACTACCTATCTAATACATTCAGTTAATTTTTGTGTAAGTTCAAGAATTTTTTAAATTAGTTATATTTTATTTTGGATGACTTTTTATTTTTAAAAAACAAAACTTAGTTAATAGAAATCAAGTAGTAATGGAAATCCTAAGCAAAAATGAATGGCAGAATTATAAATACAGAATTGTTCAATACGCAGTGCAGGATATGGGTAAAAAACTAAATTGTTGCTTATATCACATAAATTTTAATTTATTGCTGATTCTAGACCTATGTGAGACCATTCAGAATTTGCAGCTTTGAACATTAGTTGAAGAAGACACACTGCCCTTTTGACAAGGGAAAAAAAAACTTCTCTTGGGAAAGGAGGCTAATAAATTGATTCTAAAAATAGAGTGCTTTATGGCATAATCCAAAAGGAATAACTTTAATTCAATAACAATTCTGTGATCTTTTGCTTTTTCATAGGCATGCCTCCCATTCGGGACTTGGTCAGCCATTCCCCTAACCAGTCAGGTGATGCATACCTATTTCAGTCTCATGTTTGTTGTGCATTACGTGTATGTTTATAAGAGTTACATATTTTAGTAACTACTTGCACAATTATCTATTGATTTTGCTTCTTGGTTGGTTGTGTTTTGGAAGCTTGACTGTTAATGTGTGCATGACTGACTAAATGCTTATTTTTGTTTATGCACTTACATCAGCTTATAGGCTTTTTTATTTTTCACACACATGCAAAATATAAAAAAGGTTATATGTAAGTTTTCTGGTGCAAATTTCTGGACTACACTAGTAGGTTTCAATGCACAGTTAAGTGCTGTGCGTGATTAATTAAGGTTATTTATAATAAATACTGTATTATATACATCAACATAATAAATATCCATAGTAATATGAAATATTAGGTTTTTCTGATTTGTTCTTCTAGCAGATTAAGTAACACAAAACAAAGAAATATTTACCCTTCAGTTAAAAACATAAAACAATCATAAACAAATTATATCTGTTTTTTGGTTACTTTAATGTGTCCGGTAACTCTGAATTCCCCAGCCTTCGGTTTTGGTTTTTGTCTCTTTTATATAGATGTTTTTTCTCTTTGAACTAGTCAATCAATCAGAATGACAGATAATACAGTGTACAACTCCCTTTACGGTTCCTGAAGATTGCTTATTAAGAACAGACTTTTGCTGAATAATGTTTGGGTACTTCTATACGTGACAGCATCACAGAAAGCCTACCCAGGCCCCAGCACCACAGAGTTGGAGCCCTACCCATCATGGGTCAGAGCTGTGTGGGGGATACAAAGCCTCAAGACTTCCACCACAGTCAGAGGACCTATAACCTGAGCCCGGCTGACCTCAGGTTTTGGCTTCAGCCTCTCACACTGGAGCTCAGGCTTTAGCCCTCTCTGCACTAGCCAGTCTGAGCGAACCTTGGCAATCCTGTTAAACAGAGTCCCAATCCATAGTTTGAGAACCACTATTCTGGATATAGCAGTTTATGCTAAATTATGTTGGAAGTTGAGTAACTTATGATACTGACATTTTCATTCGTATTTTAGGTTGAGACTGCCTCATGCTAGCATAGAAAGAGTAGGGAGCTGACAGTTATCTTCCATTGAGATATTAAAATGAATTCTTTTCCTCCCATGTAACAGGCCATGAGAGTGCTAAAGATCTTAATGTAAAACAAGATAATTGGTGTTCAAGTTATAATCTTTCTCTGAACAAAAATTCTCACACACAAGGCTTTGGGTTGCTGGAGTACACTGTAGCAATTGTTTGCTTACACAATAACTGTGTTGCCCTAATTTTGCTCATTACATTGTAATACCTCACGAATGAAACACACTAGAATAATCTTTGCATATTCAGATCATTTATTTTTATACATTTTTAATAAATTTTCATTGCCACAACTTTCGTAATTGGATTAGCCATATCTTAATATGAGGAATTGCAGGTCCAACATGGTCTTATATTCAGGAACTCTTGAAAATCTTCACTGCAAGTTCTTTGAGTCTCAGCAGTTGAAGCAAAACTTCTTTTAAGCAAATAGTCTTGTTTGATACTCTGTGCTCATTTCTTGCAGTTTGAAAATGTGTTATCACCAGTGCATAATATTGCAATCTCTGCTCTTCATATATAGTTAACTATTAGCTCTCAAGATTATATAAAATAAACTGATGGAGACAAACAAGTTATAAACGCACCTTATGGTAATTAGTCTGTCTTTTACTCTCTTTTCATCAGCAAGTTGTATCAAGCTTTGTATTATCTTATCAAGGAGCACAGCCTTGAATTTTTAATATTGACTTTGAGTACAGAAGTATATTGTTATAAAATGCTGCTTGGAAGATTTTTTTTCAGAGCAATCTTGGAAAAACCTTTCTGTGCAGAATGCTCAGGTTAGTTTTGCTGTGATTTTTGTGGCTGAACTTCTAATTTGAAGAAAAAAAATATTTCATATTGTGTAAAGTCACTTCAAAATGTTTTGCAAGATTTCAGTGAAATACAGCTATTCAATTCCTTTGTCAAAGCATGTTCAGTGACACACATGTTGGCAGAGAGGTGCCAGGTGTAAGCTCTTTGCTTTGGCAGTCATTTTAAACTTAAGGCTTTTATTTTTTAAAAGTAAAAATCTAACCAGTATTTATGCTTCAGATGTGCACAAGTCCTTAGAGCGTATGTCCAAGAAACAAGAAAAGCTCATAAGTAATGTCAATATTTTAAGATGGAACCATTTATCTAAATGTAATTTTTAAAATCATATTAAAAGCTTCCAGCAAAGGAGTGATATATAATAGTAGTAGAACACTGACTTTATTTGCAAGTGTTAATAGTTAAAATTTCTTGGGTCTGTTCAACTAATCAAAAACAGCATAATCAGATTAGATTAAATGTATTATTGCATACAAATTGATGCTTACACTAGATGTTAGCTAGAGAAAATGAATTTCCATCATTTTGCTTTAATTATTCCCCTGCCCATTCTTATCTGTTTAAATTGTAAACTGTTTGAGTCTGGATCATGTGTTCATGTCTTACTGTAAAGTGCATTGGTCATTGTTCTTACTATGAACCTTCTACAGAGACATGAAAGCTTGAGACTTGCTGATCTAAGATGGTAATGGAACAAAACCAAGATTTGTTTTGACATAACTTGTGTCCATTTTTAAATCAAATCCACGTTAGTAAGTGCACTAATCCATGTGCATCCACAGACTGTATATTCCATAACTACTGTCTAAAGGAGAACATATTTATTAGGTGGCTTTTATAACTCCATATTACAAACACATGTTTAGTACATAAATATTTGCATGCTAATGAACAATTACCCAGGCAAAATTGTAACGTTTGAATATTCTGAAGCAAAAGCATTAATTGTATTAGTTTAAAAAGAAAATTGTGTCCATTTTCCGTAGCAAATCCTGAACGTCTTACTATGGTGAAAAGTCCTCTTTCTCCAGGCATAAAATATATTAGCGAATGTAATATTATGCTACTTTTTTCCCCCATTCATACAAATGTTGGGTCAGTAACTTACGTGACAGTTTTCCCCTCATATTCTATTGTGTTGGTATTGTACTTCATACTGTTCAAGGCTACTTGTTTTCATGTTGCTATATTTCCAAATAGCTATCTAGGTATAGAATACTAGAATAGGAAGGGACCTCAAAGGCCATCAAGTCCAGTCCACTGCACTCACAGGACAAAGCAACAAGTTGATCATCCCTGACAGGTGTTTATCTAATCTGATCTTAAACGTCTCCAGTTATGGAGATTCCACAACCTCCCTCCCTATATCTTCGTTCTTGGTTGTATAACTTACATCAAACTTTTTATTCAAATTGTTGGTTTGAGGGAAGAAAAAGGAGTTCAAGTCTCTGCAATAGAGTTTGTAAAATTCAGGATGACAGAGTGGTAAAATGAATACATTTTGGCGCACTCTTCTGCCTTTCATACCAGCCTGGATCCAACACTTTAACAGGAAGTTAAAAACCTTATTCTGCATGTAGCCAGTTGTGAAATATTTATAAATAGCTGGAGAAAATTTCTTCTTGATTCTTGCTTATGATTAGTTTATAATCTGAAAGAGAAAATGTTTTGGTTTGCACAAGTCCAAATTCAGCCTTGCTACTTGATTTGCACGTGTACCTTTAAATTTTACTGGGGAGAGACTAATCACCTTTCAATCTGTTCCTCATTCTTAATATCGTAGTACAGTTCCTCTCTAGCTGTTGATTCCATGCAATATGGTTTCAATTTTTGCAGTTGCCACTAAGCCACTTCCTTTTAAATCTCATCTTGACCTTCATTTTTCTTTTTCTTTTTTAATGACTTCCTTTGAAGTTTTCTTATTCTGCATATGAAGGATGATGTACAAAAATAAATACCTTGAATAGTCTATCAATTAAGTTATATTATTCAGTGTCCTTAAATGGTGTTTCTTTCATTACTTCCTTTCCCTAGCTATTGTTGCATAGTAATCTGTTGTACTAGATCAGTTTAACTTTCAAAACAAAAAGCAGTGAAGTAGCACTTTAAAGACTAGCAAAATAGTTTATTGGGTGAGCTTTCGTGGGACAGACCCACTTCTTCAGACCACAGCCAGACCAGACTTTGTTATATATAACATGCTCCCTTTCAGAATATCACTTGTAAGCTTTAACTGTTGTTTTGTTTTATTTGTGCAGTGCCCCTTTCATAAAGTGTTCTTCTACATATGAGCAGTAGAATATTTAAAAATAAACAGTGTAATAACAATCCAAAATGGGCTTGTTAGGGATGCCATGTTTCATTTCATACCTCAAATATATTTTCTATGCCATTGCTAAGTGTTCTGCTAGCAAATGCTATGTTAATGTCTTTATAACATCCAGTGGTAAAAGTGTTGGCATAATCTGTGAAATACCCCTGATTTTGAACTGCTGTACTTGTCTTATGCAGTAGAGCCTCAGTTATGAACATACAGGGAATTGAGGTTGTTGGTAACTCTGAACAAAATGTTACGGGGACTTCTTTCAGAATTTTACAACTGAACTTTGACTTAATGCAACTGTGAAACTTTACTGTGTAGAAGGAAGATGCTGCTTTAACTATCTTAGTTTACATGAAACAGGCAAGTCTTTTTAACTTTTAGTAATTTAATTCAGTACTGTTCTTGTGTGTATTTATATAAAAAATACGTATTTTTTTTTTTGGATCTCTGCTGTTTCCTGATTTCATGTTTCCAGTTTCAGATGAGGTTTGAGTTTGACTGATCAGTTTGTAACACTGGTGTTCATATTTCTGAGGTTCTACTGTATTTTTCTTTTGTTTTAATTGAAGTAAGTTTCTTGAATTTAGAGGTACTTTTTTATTTTTCTTTTAGATCTGAACCACAATGGTCTAGGATCCCATTATGAAAATTCTCACTGGGGACCAGTCTCTTCAAATAGTGACTCCAGCACAAACTGGGATAAAGTTATTGTAGACGGTTCTGACAAAGAAGCATGGCCATCAATCACAGGCAGTGACCCAGAGTTGGCTTCAGAATGTATGGACACTGACTCTGCCTCTAGCTCTGGGTCAGAGAGAAATCTTGTTATAATGGCTTCAGGGAGCACAGGTGGTGAAAATGATAGCATTCGGAATGGCATTGGACACAGTTCTCAAAACAAGTTTGTGGTTGGTAGCAACAGCAATAATGTGGGCAATGGAAGTCTTAATGGGCCATGGGGTTTATCCCATGGAACCATAATAAGCACATGTCAAGTTTCTGTGGATGCTCCTGACAGCAAATCTGAAAGTAGCAACAATAGAATGAATGCTTGGGGCACCATAAGCTCTTCATCAAATGGAGGGTTAAATCCAAGCACTTTGAATTCAAATGGCAACCATGGTGCCTGGCCCGTGTTGGAGAACAATGGACATGCCCTGAAAGGGTCTGGAGGGAGTGGTAATGCTGGCACAAATATTCAGTGCAGTACCATCAGTCAGAAGTCTAACAATCAGAGCGTTCACTCAAAAGTGGGTGGTTCCGCCCATGGTTCCTGGGCAAGCCTTCAGGAAAATTGTGATTCTGAAGTGAATGGTACAAGGAAGGTTTCATTCAGTGGGCAACCTCAAAACCTTAACACTGAAATGAATGGACCAAATAACACTACTAACTTTATGACCTCTAGTTTACCAAACTCTGCTGGTTCAGTACAGATTAATGAACTGCCTAATAATACAGGGCCTGGGGCCTGGCGTGTGAGCACAATGAATCATTCTCAGATTCAGGCCTCTCCAGTTACAAATGGCACTTCCACTTCTCATCTTAGCAATGGTGAGGCAAAAAATGGTGGATCTTATGGTACTACGTGGGTTGCCTATGGTTCTAATTACTCTGGAGACAAATGTCCAGGCCCAAACAGCCAAGCTAGTGGTGACACTGTGAATGCAACTCTAACGCAGCCTGGCGTAAATGGGCCTGGCAGCACTAACTTTCAAATCAATGGGAATAAAGGAGGAGGGGTATGGGAGGGAGGGACAGTCAGCTCCCAAAATATGCCATGGGGAAGCGCAAATGATGTGAGTTCTGGAGGAAGTCGAAGAGGATGGGGCAACCCTGCACAAAACACTGGCACTAGCATTTCAAATGGGGAATGGAATAAACTGCCTAGCAATCAGCATTCCAATGAAAGTGTAAATGGAAATAGTAGGAAGTTTACAAATGGATGGAAATCTGCTGAAGGGGATGATCTTAATAGCCAGAATTCTGCTGCATCTCAGATAACTGAGCAGAACAATGTGTGGGCCAAAACAGGTACTGGGGATAGCGAGGGTAGTACAGAGAGCACTGGAGGTCATGAGGATAAAGTAACTGCAGAAGGACAGCACCGAGAGAGAAGAAAAGTTGACCAGCATGCATTACTCCAAAGTATAGTCAGCAGAACTGACTTAGATCCACGTGTCCTTTCCAACTCTGGTTGGGGACAGACTCCAATCAAACAAAACACTGCCTGGGATACTGAAATATCGCCAAGAGGTGAAAGAAAGGCTGACAATGGGACAGAGGCTTGGGGAGGCTCTGTTACACAGACTTCCAGCTCAGGGGGATGTGTGGAGAGACCTAGCCCTAATGTTAATGATACCTCATCTGTATCAGGGTGGGGAGATCCAAAGTCTGCTATAAGGTGGGGAGACTCCAAAGGCTCGAACAGCCAAGGGGGGTGGGAAGAGGATTCTGCTGCTACAGTAATGGTCAAGAGCAATCAAATATGGGTAAGTGGCAAAGAGGACAAGTCATCTTGGAATGATGCACAGAAGATCAAACAGGGATGGGTAGATGGACAAAAAGCCAGCCAAGGTTGGGCAGTTTCTGCCAATGAGAGCTGGGGAGAAAATTCAAGAAGCAACCATTGGGGTGAGGCTAAGAAATCTAGTTCAGGGGGTAGTGACAGTGATAGATCGGTGTCTGGTTGGAATGAATCTGGTAAATCAAATTCCGTTACTTGGGGAAGTAGTAATACTAACCCAAACAATTCTTCAGGATGGGATGAGCCTGCCAAGTCTAATCAGAGCCAGGGCTGGGGAGAACCTCCCAGATCAAATCAGCCTCAAGGTTGGGGCGATTCTTCAAAGCCAATCAACTCCCCAGACTGGCACAAGCATCAAGATGTTGGATCTTGGGGAGCACCATCTACTGCAAACAAACCACCCGGTTCCGGGTGGTTGGGTGGACCAATACCAAGTCCAGCAAAGGAAGAGGAGCCCACAGGATGGGAGGAGCCATCCCCAGAGTCAATACGCCGTAAAATGGAAATTGATGATGGAACTTCTGCTTGGGGTGATCCCAGCAAATACAACTACAAAAATGTGAATATGTGGAATAAAAATGTCCCAAACAGTAGCAGCAGTTCAGACCAGCAAGCACAGGTACATCAGCAGCTACTGCCTTCAAGTGCCATGTCCAACAAGGAGAGCAGTCATGGTTCTGGTAAGACTTCATTTTACCTAGACTGTGCTTTCTTGGGTGCTTATAAAACACTTCTTTGGATTTTGTTAGAAACTAGAAACTTCCCAAGGTAGGGAATAATTTTGTCAGAGAGCTGACCAGTGTTGTAATAATTTTGCAGTGCTTGTATTTTATTTTAAGGAATCTTTCTGAAATTTAAAAACTGATCTTGAGCAGAATAATTAGGCTGGTCTCTTGCTCATCTTGCACTGTAAAGAAAGAATTTTTAAAAATCCAGAAAGAGAAAGGCCTTTGCTTTGTATATAATTCGAGCTTTTAATTAACTGCAGCGATGATATTAACATTCAGCCTCTGTTGCAAACTAAGTGGTGTTAAGAGGTGTCTGCAAGGTGCAGGGCAGACTCAAGCTTTTACCTTGATGCAGAATTTCTCTTGGCAATAGAGTGTGAACATTGCTGTTCACTTCTTGGTTTGGGAAGGCACTGGAAATTTATGTATTGCTATAGCAGGTTTGAACTTCAGAAAAAGTGCTCTGACCTAATAGATTGGAGAAAAGGCTAGTTGAGATTGCCCAGTGTAATATCTGAGAGAGTTTTTGCCTTCCAGCAAATTTCAACTACAGTTGAATCATATTCAAAAGAGAGTGCCTCAAATTCCAAGTGTAGTTTTTACAAGTTTAGCACTTTCTTAATTGAGAAATCTCTGTAATCAAAAGGTGTAGTGTCTTCATGTATGGAACTGGTGCGTGTTTGGATTTTTTTTCCTTACAAAGAATCTTACAAGTGCAATATTTAAAATGTGTGTGAGTGTCGTGTTTGTAGTTAATTGTGTTTTTTATATCTTGAGTGTGAAGAACCCCTCAGCGGTTGACTAAATATTTTGTAATTCATTAAACTCACCAATAACTCCTGCTGCTTTAAAAAGGTTGGGGAGAGCCGCCTTCTCCTGCAACTACTGTAGATAATGGAACGTCAGCGTGGGGTAAACCCTTGGATACTGGTACTAGCTGGGGAGAGCCCATCAGTGATGCAGCAGGCACCTCTGGCTGGGGAAATGCTCCTGTTGTTCAGCAGGCTTCAAGTAAACCTGGTATGTGCTTTTGTACCTTCTCTGAGTATGCAGGTGATGAAGTGTGAAAGATTGACCGGGAAGTTTGATTGTGAATTCAAAACAAAAGGCTTGTATCTTGACATACACATAAATATAAAAGGTAGCTGTACTGTGCAAACTTGCCAGTGACCATCTCAGACCTTAAGTACTGAAGACAAACTCTGCTTTCGTTAGTATTGTTAGTAACAATGGGAAACCAGCTTTTTTTTTTTTTTAAAAAAAAAAAAAAAAAAGGGACAAGTTAGAACAAGTGCTGTTGGTTGATTTGTTTTTCTGTTGATTTTTCTAGAAGCACAAGATTATAGCAGAGTATCAGATTTGTCACAATTAATAGGATAGTTTTACTTAACAGTTGAATCTAGTTTAGCAACTTTAAAATGTATTTGCATTAAAGAGAGTTCATGACTGAAAATCTTTGTCTAGGGCCTAAATCTATGCAAGATGGTTGGTGTGGTGATGAGATATCATTGCCAGGCAGTCGCCAGACCAGCTGGGAGGAAGATGATGATGTAGAGATTGGAATGTGGAACAGCGGTTCATCCCAAGAAGTTAATCCATCTTTGAACTGGCCATCGTACATGAAAAAAATGCCTACAAAGGTAATTGTCATGTTAAGACAAAAAAGCAGTCAAGTAGCACTTTAAAGACTAACAAAATAATTTATTAGGTGAGCTTTTGTGGGACAGACCCACTTCTTCAGACCCACTTGTTCTTGGTCTGAAGAAGTGGGTCTTTCCCAGGAAAGCTCACCTAATAAATTATTTGGTTAGTCTTTAAAGTGCTACTTGACTGCTTTTTTGTTTTGATAGTATATGGACTAGAATGGCTCCCTCTCTGTTACTATTTGTCATGTTAAGAGGTGAGACTGTAATTTAAGATTGCAGGAAGTCTGAGGGGGGAAAAATGGATATAGTTCCTGTGAGAGAGGCTGTTAGGAATTATTTTGCTGGTGGGCGTAGTGGGAGATGTTGGATTTTCTTATTCTTCTTTCTTTCTTTCTCAGTTCCCTAGTCTGTATTAAACTCTGTTGTACAGTTATGTAGACAGACTTAATCCTCGTTTATAATTTCGTTTAATCCTTTTTTGCAATATAATATAGGTAGGTGCTGGTGACTATTTCTAGAATCACAGTAGTAATCCCATTTATTTTTAAGGGAACAATGAAAGGCGGTAATAAACAAGATGAAACATGGATAAATCCATTCATGAAGCAATTCACAAATCTCAGTTTTTCAGTAAGTATGGTATATTGTCAGGCTTGATAAAGGGCCTTATGTCTGTTAAATCATTTTCAGATTTAAATTATCTCCTTTCTTCTTTGATTCCCCCCTCCCCATTACTATTCAGATCAGTATCACAAGACCTGTTCTTGAAAATTCTTACAAATGTTAAGTTTTAATTTTAGTAGCATGTACCATATTGTCAGAAGATGTCTTACTTCATCAATACAAGGGATGGAAGATAGGATGAATGCTTGCAAAATCATACTTGCTTTGTCAAGGATTAAATTTTTTTCTTGCAGGGTTGAATTGAAATAATAATAATATTTGGATCTCCTTTGTTTTAGATTCTTTTAAAAGGTTCTTATTAAACTGATTCATTTTATTACTTCAGAGAGAATCCCCAGAAGAAAGCATACCGAGCAATAAGATGGACATGTCTGGAGGTAAGCATAAGGGAAGTCAGTTTTGTTTTTAACTATGAAACCTATATTCCATATCTTTTAGTTTTGCTTGCATCCTCTTCTGGGTTACTAAACAATAAAATTCTCATTCCCCTAAAGAAACAAAAGTTTAGATTATGTTAAGGCTTGCACACATGAGAAATGTGACATACATTAGAAGTCCCATTAATTGCTGTGTATTCATAAGTAAAATTAAGTATTCGTGAGTAAAATTAAGCATGTACGTAAATATTGATAGGCTTGGAGCCTAAATATGACCTGAACAACCTAGCTAAGACTCTTCTTGAACAACTTGTTTGCTGCTGGAAACAAAGATTGCTAATACCATATTAGTATTTAATGCATTTCATTTGTTCTTAGAAATAAATTTAGCTGGTTAAAGAGGTTTTTGTTGTTATGAAAGAGAAAATCTTACCTGCCAAGAATATTTTGGAAGTATGTGTGTCCTTAACCTCTCATTAGTGAAAGTCTGTGAGGAACTGGTCTGTTCATAGTAAATTTGAATGATTTCTGCAGCAAATAAACATAGTAGAATTACTTTGATATGCGTGAAAATGAAAGATGTGCAGTAGAAGTCTCCTCTGGAGGAAAATACAGTATCCGCTAGTTGCAAGATGATGATTCTGTGCTGCATCAAAGATGAGCAGAATTTGTTCCAAACTGCACGTTTTCAGGAAGTTTTGGTCCTTATTCTAAATTATGTAAAGAAAATTATAAACTAATTGTAAATATTTTCATTAAGATAATTATGTTCTGTAACTTTATGCTTTATAACTGAAATTTACATTTCCTTTGCACACTGGAACAGGAGATAAGAAAATTAAACTAAATAGCTAATTTGTATTGGACAACCTACAAGACAAAATGCAAACAAAAATCCAGTGTCCAGCAGATGTCAAAGTTACCGGTGTGTTGGAAATAAATAGGAAAGGGATAGATAAGACAGAAAATATCATATTACCTCTGTATACATCCATAATACCCTCAAATCTTGAATACTACATGTGGATCTGGGTCGTGACATGTCTTCCCCCGCTACCACCACCCCTGCCCGTGATCTGAAAGATACATTGGAATTGAAAAGGGCAACAAAAATGAGCAGTATGAAACAGTTTCTATGTGAAAAGAGATGAATGAGGCTGGGACTTTTCTGCTCAGAACAGAGGTGACTAAGGAGGGATATGAGAGATGTCTATAAAATTATGACTGGTGTAGAGAGGAGAGTGTTGTTTACACCTCATAGCAAAGAACAAGGGATCATCAAATGAAGTTAATGGTCGGCAGATGTAATACAAACTTAAGGAAGGTTTGCTTTACATGGTACATAAGTCAGTCTGTGGCACTCATTGCCAGGGGATGTTTCAAATGCCGAAACCTTAACAGAGCTCGACAAAGAGAGAGAGAGAGAATTTATGGAGGATCTGTCCGTCAATGGCCATTAGCCAGGCTGGGTAGGGATGGTGTACCTAGTCTGTTTGCCAGAAGTGGGGAATGGGCAACAGGGTGGATCACTTGGATCACCTGTTACATTCATTCCTTCCAGGGCACCTGGTATTGCTGCTATCAGAAGATAGATACTGGCTAGATGGAGCTTTGGTCTGGCCCAGTGTTCTTAAATTCTGTTCCTAAATTTTGAAAATTGGATTTTTTTTGTTTTAATTTACCAGTGTGCACAGATAAGATATATTGAATTTTTTGTATTTATTGTCTCTTTGAAGGACTTTGGTAACTGAATGAAGTATTTGTTTAAGGATCTATGGAATTTTTTCAGCCATATAGAAGGAAGACAATAAATGTAACTGCAAAGCAGGGCATTTTTTTCCTGTTAATGTTAAGAATGTGTGGTTAACATCTGGAAATTTAAACTTCAAACAGCATCTGAGACTTGCCCTGCTTACCACAAACATAATACAATCTTTTTTTTTTTTCCCCCTGAAGACCATTAAAATTTGTTTAATCAGTATGTTGGCAGTCTCATATAGCAGTCATGGTAATATGGTGTGTACTGTATTTCAGAACAAGAAAAAAAGGTGTTTGAATGATTTTAAACATCTTATTGAGTAGTGTCTCGTTTAGAGCAGTGATAGAATAGCATATGAGTGTGAGCTCGTACTTATTTACTGTTTAATAAATAAATTTGAGGAGGGTGACCTGAAGATGTCCTACTTGTTATTGAGTGACCACTAAAAGATTTCCTGTTGAGTATTTGAGCAACCAGTTGGTCTCTTCAGCTTTTCATTGCAAATCTGTCTTCACCTTACTAGGAGTGTTACAGGATAAACGAATAGAGTTGGATAAGCATGGCCTGAATGTTGGCGATTACAATCGGGTGGTAGGAAAGGGCCCTGGTTCTCGTCCTCAGATTTCCAAAGAGTCTTCCATGGATCACAGTCCTTACTTTGATAAGGTTAGTGACTGCTTAACTGTAACCCTGATGAACATATTCAGGAAGCAATTTGTAGCTATCATCCTTTTGTCCCACAGCTTCTGTACTTGTTGTACAGAAATTAGTGGTTTTTTGTTAATTCATAAGACTTTGTTTGTCCTTTAACCTAATTGATCAACACGACACTTATATAGCACTCTTCTTTTACTTGCAGTGCAGATAACACTAATCTGGTCTTTTTTGTTTTCTGCCCGTTTCCTGCTGATGCTGGACTGTCATGTGACTCTTCCCTTCTGTTCCTGGCAATGGTTTCTCCCTTCTGCTTGCTTGCTGGCTGGTTGTTGCGCATCTGTTTGTCTATCCAATCAGGATGGCATTGTAGCAGACGAGTCCCAAAACATGCAGTTTATTTCCAATCAAAACATGAAGCTTCCCCCTTCAAATAGTGCACTACCTAACCAAGCCCTTGGCTCCCTAGCAGGGCTGGGTATGCAAAACTTGAATTCTGTTAGACAGGTAAGGCCATGTGCATATCCTTGGCATGTTACTTGATGAGAGTGTTTTATTCCTTTTGAAATAGCTGCTTGAGTACTGTTTTCATTGATATACTGTTAAATCCTAATTCTTTGTGCGCTGGGGTTGGGGAAACTGCAGAAGAGTTATCCCGTCACTAATGTTTGTTTCTCTTGTTTCTCTTTCCAGAATGGCAATCCCAGTGTGTTTGGTGTTGGTAATATAGCAGCACAGCCCAGGAGTATGCAGCAGCCCCCAGCACAGCCTCTTAATTCATCCCAGCCTAACTCACGTGCTCAAGTGCCTCCTCCATTACTCTCCCCTCAGGTAATACAAGACAGAGCAACCCTGTTGTTAATGTTCTAGAATTTCCTTATTGTCAGTCATCCCCAGCTTTCCAAAACATTCTGGAGGGTAGAATACAATTGTTTATACTTGGTCTTGGTTGAAAAATGACTTATAATTTGGAGCATATTTCATCTGTTCATTTACTGAGTTAATTGCATAATAAACTTTTCTCTCAACCCAAAATTTCAAATTTAAGTCACTTCTCAGTGAACAGCATGATCTTTGTAGGGCCTTGGGAAAATTGTGTAAAATTACTTATGAATATCTATAAAGTTTCAGGGCTGAAAATGAGCCATAGGAAACACCCTTAAGTTGGCAGCTGTGTAGTTGGAAGGGGCCTGCATCTGCGTACAGCCCTACGTTCTCGATTTTTCTTGTAATGTTGGCTGCAGCATCCCTGACTGACTTGGATCCTCCCACACTGTAGCTAACGCTCCAATCATACTTGTCTCTCCACTTACCTTCCTTAACTGGCGGAGTGTATCCTGAAGCAAAACCTTGAGTTCCTTGTCTATGTGGAGACTAGACTAGACTCTGCAGGAGTGCCGGGGCTGCACTTCAGAATCCCTGAGGTGCCGTTATGAGTGCCCACTTCCTAGGGGTGCAGCGTGCCCATCCTGCTGACAGGGGCACTGTGTTCCACTAATTTTTCCTTCAAAATCGGGGCAGGAATCTACGTGTTGAAGTGTTACTCAAGAAATCAAAAATTGCAGGTCAGAGCTCTGACAGTGGTGCTCACTCTGGGGCACTGCACATCTGTAGTTGTCTTCTGTTTTCCCCTTAGATCCTGAACTTAGTATCTCTTTTTTAGGTGTGTAGCATTAAGCAAAGGGAGTGTGAAACATGGTTGAGTTAAAATTGGTGCTGGAACTCTAAATCACGCTTTCCCTGAGTGTTGTGACTTGAACTCTGAAAATGTAATGTTTTAACTTATTTTTATATATAATAGTCAATATTTGATATATTATGTTCATCTTTTAGTTATTTTCATAGGGGAGCATATTTCGCAATTTCAGAACCCTGAATATTTGTTGACCTGATGGCTGTGCTATATAACTGCCTCTCATATTTCTGCAGAAACAGTGAGAAGTCCTGTGGCACCATAAAGACTAATAGACTTATTTGACCATAAGCTCTACTGGGTAAAATCCACATCTGACAAAGTTGTCTGTCACCCAGGAAAGCCCATATCTGTTAGTCGTTAAGGTTCTTCTTTGAGTGCTTGTTCATGTGCATTCCAATTAGGTGTGCACACATGCGCATGCATGGTAGGTTCTAGCTTCCATCAGCAAAACCTTCAGCCGTTGTGCTGTATCCTTCGAAGTTCTTGACTTGATGGTCTTGCAAATAGAGAAATGGTTGTTTTGATGTCTTTCTCTCAGATACTTCAGACAGGAAGTGTGGGTGTCACTCCGGGGCCTGCAATTACTTCAGGTATCACAGGCTGCAAAGCCCAACAATATCAGCATATCTCTGGTCTAGAGACTCTAGGAAAGAGAGAGATGCTTCCCCCCGCCCCCCGGGAGCCTTCCTAATGAACTACAAACTTATAAAACAATTAACATTTAAAATTAAGAATAACAATAGAACAAATCACTAACTAGTTACTCTGCAATACTGACTAACTGCCATGACACTCGCTGAACAAGCACATGGGCATTTCAGCTACCAGCACCAGTGATGATAAGGAAGTCTGGAGGGGTAGGACTGTATTGAGTGCCATGGAGATGTCACTCTAGAGGACAACCATGCTGACCCTCCAGCTAGCTGCTTGGGTAAAAGTCTTCCAGCTCCTGTGCATACTTAATTGGAATGGTCAAGAATAACAGTTATAAGAGGTGAGTAACTTTTTGCCACAGGATTCCGTGTAGTTTTTGCGTATACAGACTAGCATTGCTACCCCTCTGAGACTTGTCTAACTGTTGGTTAACTGTATAGGTTATTGTCCATCTACCAGTGTACAACCATAGATTGTTGTAGTGTGTGTTATGTCAAGTGCCATATGCTGCAATATGGTCCATTTCACAGGTTCCAGTATCATTGCTGAAGTATGCACCAAACAGTGGTGGCCTGAGTCCACTTTTTGGCCCGCAACAGGTAGCCATGTTGAACCAACTATCCCAGTTGAACCAGCTTTCTCAGATCTCCCAGCTACAAGTAAGCAAAAGAGTGCACTCTCTCTCTTTTTAAACTTTAAAATCTGATCAGCAGTTTTAGTTGAACAATGCCCTTTCATAAAACCATTGTTTTTTAGCGGTTGTTGGCGCAGCAGCAAAAAGTGCAGAATCCAAGAAGCATGCCTTCTAGTGGTCGTCAGCAGCAGGAACAGCAGGTATAATCATAGCTAAACCTTTTTATAAAAAAGTTAATGCTGTCTTAACAAAGAGAGAAGTGTCTGTTGCTTATTTTAGAATATAACGTGCAGTTGACAAACTTAGGCTGCATATCCACTATGAGAGAAAAGCAAATTTAAAGGAATTAGCTCAACATTAAAATGTCAGTCTTCACTGTAGATGTCATTGGTGCTATTTAATCTGCCCTAATATTGATAACAAAATGTAAATTTAACGGATGGGTATAGCATCAATCTCGAGTTTAAAATATCGAATGAAGGCTAGTGTGGAAGTGCCATGTCTTTGATTTGAATTTATTAGCCTCCACAAGTGTGCCCTATGTATCCCATAAAGCTGCACCCTGCACCTGGCTCTCAGCTCCTCACTACTAGTGAGAGCTGGGAAACTGGCCAGAGCTGCTGCATTCCTGCCATGCAGGTCCAGGCGCCCCGCAGACAGGCAGCTCCTGATGCTCATGGGCAGATGCCCACCCTGCAGGTGCCCTTGGCCACCTGCAATCAGGCACTCCCAGCCAGCAGGCTCCAGTAGCTGTTCCTCCGCAGCCAGTGAGTGGCAGGGGTTTGGATTTGGTGGGGTTTTTTTTTGGTGCGGGAGTGTTTTGGGTGGGATTGTTTTGGGGAAGTTGTCGCTATTTTGGTGGTTTCAGTGTGGAAGCAACATGTCAAATTTGTTGGGAGACTGTGGGAAGTGAGGGTACTCAGAATCAAATTTAAAAAAACTGGCATTAAAAAATCGATTTTCGTAAATTCAGATTTGTCTCGTAGTGTAGATGGAGTCTTCGATAAGGTACATGAGACTTTATGGTGTTTGAATCACAGGATGGAATGCATTTTCACCTTTGGAAAGGATTTTGCTGTGCTAACATATACACACAGAAAAACACATTAGTGGATTAATCTGCTCTTGCCAAATGTGATTTTTCCACCC
The DNA here is from genome assembly GCF_033958435.1 of Carettochelys insculpta. Lineage (NCBI taxonomy): Eukaryota > Metazoa > Chordata > Testudines > Carettochelyidae > Carettochelys > Carettochelys insculpta. The sequence continues at coordinate 37,929,593 of NC_134152.1, forward strand.
CCCATTTATTTCATGACAGCTTTTTTTTTTTAAGGGTCGATCTCTTAGTATGCAGCAACAGATGATGCAACAGTCCCGTCAGCTTGATCCAAACCTGTTAATGAAGCAGCAGACTCCACCATCTCAACAGCAACCACTCCATCAGCCTGCCATGAAATCTTTCCTTGAGAATGTCGTACCCCATGCTACTCCTGAGCTGCAGAAAGGGCCATCGCCAATAAATGCATTCAGCAGCTTCCCGATAGGTGAGTTTCTCCATTGCTAGTCTAGTTCAGTTAGCTGATGTTTGTATGCTAGAAGATGCACAACCTTCCATGGCTTTTTTCCCCTCTGGGAGCAACACTGTTTTGCATCGTGTTAGTGCTTTTCTCTCACTGAGAGCCACAGCATCTCTTATTGGACTCATCCTGATGTGGCTGTTCAAGAAAAGTTCTCCAGTCAAACTTGTACCATTTCCAAATGTGAATGTCCACATTACAATGCAAAAGGCCTTAAAGTCTTTGCAGTGTCTGTCTCCTTGTGTTTTCTTTATTGCCTCATGGGTTCAGAATTGCAGACAAAGTCCCAAGTACACACTCATGAGTCCTGGAGCCAAAGGGATTTTGGGAACAGTTTCCATGTGAGGAACCCTCATAAAAAGGACAATTGTATCTGACTATTAAAATTTGTCTTCTCCATGTTTTGGAGATACATAAATAACAAAATGCTCTTTCATGCTAACCTTTAAAAATGTTATCCAGCTATTTGACCTACATCAAAAAATTTTAGCTGTGGACTCTGTTTCTCTCATTGTCAGCAAAACGAATCATTATAAATACAAACACCATGCTCTTTTTCTTCCTTTTTTCGATGCTTTCAGGTTTCTATCCAATTTCCACTTCAGAAATTCCAGGCTTGTATATTTTTTTTCTTCTTTAGGTCCCTTCTGATTGCTTTTTCAATATTTCCTAAACTTGATATTCCCTGTTTCTTGCTTCTTCCTCAGCCTGTTTCGTTTCACATCCAGTTTGCTTTGCTCCCACGTCTCTCTTCCTGCTGCTCTTCTCTGCATTCATGTGTCCCTGCTCTGTAGAAAAGTTTATTTTTACAGACTCTGCTGCTGAAATTTCCTTGTTCTAGAAATTGAATGATGTGTCACAAGTGTGTTAGTGCAGGCCGTGCTGCTACACTGCATGTGACCCCCTTGCACTCTGCTTCTGGCCAGATTGGAACGCAAGTTGCTGCTCTAATAGCTGCTGTTTGTTGCTGTCCAGATCCTGCTTTGTGGTAGCTAATTAAGAGGATATGTAAAAATGAGGTCCACTGGTGATCATTGAAAATTCCAGAGTACTTCAAGAGTAGGGATACTTACCTTTGATCTCCCTCCAGACTCCAAATTGGATAACATCTTGCCAACATTGAATTTCCTCTTCCTTTTTCAACTGGATATACTGTTGTTCTGGATACAGTAAACTCCTTGGGTTACACTGTTCTGTAATGTTTGTCATACAACAGATGTTGTATTCCATTCCAGGGTTAACTGCAGTCCCCGATGGGTGACAGTAGTGTTCATAAAATTGTTGTAAGATACTTTTGAATGAACACTATATAAATCGTAAAATCAAAAGGGTAGCAGCATTCAGGTCACAAATGAAAGGTTACATCATGAAAATATTAGATTGCTGAAGCAATCTAAACTTCTCAGTGAAGAATGGATTGGTTGAGAGCAATGAAGGCAGTCTCTAGTGGGAAGAACCAAGATTGGAAAATTCTTTTGTTAAAATGTTGCTGTTTTTCCTAAACACATTATGAGCATTCTAGTGGGCTTCTCTTGGCATTCAGAGCAGGATGACCTCTCTCCACAGTTTAGATAAGTAACTTGTAACTGAGACTGCATCTATACGACCAGATAAATTTGATTTTATAATGCTGGGTTTTATAAATTCGATTTTGTGTATGCTCATTTCCCACGAAGACCACACAAAGTTGAGATAGTGCTACCCCTACTGGTGGCCAAACATTGACTGTTGCAGCAGTGCATTGTGGGAACCTTTCCCACAGTTCCCTCAGCCCTGCATTCTTCACCCTCCCCCCAGTCCCTGCTACACCCCCACCGCTGGAAGCGTTCACTCTGCTGCTTGGTTCCCAGGTCCCCACAGCTTGTGGGAGCCAGGAAACTGACCAGCGCTGCTGCACCTGTCTCAGGGGAGTCGGGAGCCAGGCACAGCAGGGAGGTAGGTGCTACACTTTCAGTTCCCAACTCCTGTGAGTGGTGGGCAGCTGGGAGCCAGGTGCAACAGCACCAGTCAGCCTCTGGAGGCTGATGAATTCAGTTAAAATACATAGCACTTCTACACCAGCCTTCATTCAAACTGGTACATTTGAACTTGACGCTACCCCCACCCCATTCCAATGATGATATGCTCTCAGTGTGAGTGCTCCCTCAATCAAGCAAATGGTATTTACAGTGAAGACAGTCACTTGGTACAATCAAGCTAACTGCCTTAAATTCAAATTTATCTTGTAGTGTAGATGTAGCCTGTGTGCACCATGGTCAAGATAGGGCTCTTTTTCAATGGAAATTCAATTTTTCTGTATCTCACCCTCAAATAACTTGATCCTGTGAGTCTTAATGTTCCCTCTGCTGTTGATATATCTTCTCTTTTTAGAGAGATATTCCAAGAACACTATCATAGGAGCATTTCAGACATGTAAAGTGGCTTAGTGATGACCTGCTGAGGTTGGGTCCAGACTGATGATGATGTACAGAGGATGAAATTCATTCTACATTGTACAAAGACTGAATAATGTGTCTTTGCCCATGCAGACTTTCCTGCACACACAATGGAATCTCCCTTGTCAGCTGGCTGTAGCCATTCTTCCAGTCTCTAGCAATCCTCATAACACACATGGAGGTTTCAGTGGCCGCCTCTGCACTAGCATCTTTGTAGCTGAGGCAAAGGGTTCAGGGATCACTGATGCAAAATGAGCCCCAGCTGTATTTCCCACAACTGCTTTGCATAGCACCCACGGTAGAGGGGCTGAGCACTGGCGTATCCTCCTTTCCGCTGTGTCCGCTCTGTTGATGTTTGTCTCACGTTTGCAGAATCTTAGATGTTGCATCTGTTCACCTGTTTAGTGGGAAGCCTCCTAAAGGTTGTAGCAGAGTGGTCATGGCCTGTCTGACATTGGCCTTAACTTGTGAGGTCTCTTCGGAGACTGAACGTAGAGTAGCAGAAGTTGGCCTATAAAGAGAAAGCAGTATCGAGTTTTAACTTGTGGTAGTGAAAGAATTTTGGTTAGTTCCTGGTGAAGGTGAGTGGGCTAGTAAAATGAATTATGAAATTCCATGACTCTTTAGCACTATATGAAAATACTACTCTATGGGACATGTGTAGGATTTACAGGAGTGAAGCAAATCATAAATAGAGCTCTAATGGCAAAATGCCCCTTAAGTTTCCCGAGTTCTCTGCCATTTCACTCAGCAATGAAGGCTCTGCTGAAAATTCTTTAAGCTACCTTTGGCTGTTGTCTGTTCACCGCTCAGACTGTCACCTTGCAACTTTGTCACAGAGTGCCCATAAGGAACTGGAAAAAGTGTAGAATGCCAGAGTCAATACAGTGTGTTCATTTAAGCTTGAATACTAAATACTGGGTTCTTACACAAAAAGGTTATAGTGGCAGTTCAGATAGTTTCCAAGCTTGTGGTTTGGGAGACTGTGGTGCCCCTTTTATACTACGACCGCAGATCCACATGCTTTTGAAGTAAAGGCAAAGAGCCCAGGATTTGGGGGTGTACGTGGTTTTTGTTTAGTATTGAATTAGGGTTAATGCATTAGTGGACAAAGTAAAAGTGGACAAAACACCAAAGATGTCTGCGCTGCTCCCTGTGAAGTGCCCCTGGATCCCTACGAAGTACAGTGCAGTTGTCTAGCCAGGTGTACTACTGAATAGCTAAAACAGGCATGGAAATGAGATTCCAGCTAGAGTGTCTGCTGAATAGGGCTCCAGAGAGAGTTCCATTAAGGAGCCAACTTCAGAAAGTGGCTTGTCATGATGTAATAGTCCCACTGTGCTACCCAGATTCAGTCAGAGAGAGTCACCAAAAGCTGAATCTTCAGGATTCTGGAAAACTAGAAATAAAGATCTCAGCTTGTCTGAAAATTTTGCTACTGATTTGAGATCAGCATTCAAAAAAAGTAAGTTTCTGGGTTTCATTTTTCAAATGTTTCCTTCTGGGTGTGTGTGGTGGTCATATATTGTCTAATCATAATTTCACCAGTGGCTCCTTCCACTTTCATTTTGCATGAAAGTATCCGCCAAGAGTTAGCACTTGCACTGCTGTGCTTATGTCTTTGTTCAATGCTCTGATGTGAATTGGAAGCGTTTAAACAAGCAGAGCAAAGCAACACAGTCTCAAAGAATAGTTAGAGAGAACAGTGGTTGTTAGCAGAGCAGTATCTTGTTCCTATTTCATAAATTAATATGTTTCTAGGAATGAACTCAAACTTGAATGTAAACATGGATATGAGCAGTATTAAGGAGCCACAATCACGCCTGAGGAAATGGACAACTGTGGACAGTATTTCTGTTAACACCTCATTGGATCAAAATTCCAGCAAACATGGTATGTTCAGCATATTCAGTGAGAACACTGATGTTACATACACATCAGTCAGAACTTTCAAGGTCTGTGTGCATATGAAACTTCCATTCCCTTTGTATTGGATTGTTCTGGGGGGCCCCATTGTTAAGTGGTATGTAATCATGTTCTGTCAGAATTTTTATTAAAATCTGTCCTCAAATGTAATTTTGTAGACTCCAACTTGGTATGTGCCTTCGGCATCAGCAAATGGATCAAGGAGAGTAATTCTTTTTCAGACCATACACTTACGTGTGGATTTACCTGCAAGATTTGAATTCTCCTTATATTTGACATTGCCACGTGTTTTAAATATAGAATCCTACTATACTCCTTGGTGTACATTGCCACCAAACTACTTTGTCCTTAATTATATGCATTTGTTATTTACAGGGCTTTTATTAGTAATAAGTATACACAAGGAACCGTGTTAATGCCAATACACACTACTAGAATTCAATTTTGGGAATGAAGCACATAGTAATCCAGAAAATCAGATACTCTTTTTTCATATGAAAATTCATATTCATTTACAAACTTCAGATTTTCTGGCAGATATTTGGCATGGGTGTTGTGTATTTGTTTAGTTTATTGTAAACAGTTCCATTATGCCAATTACTGGTTCACCAGCCCTTCAGCAGTGAAAATGGGTAGACCTGCAGTCTCTCCCCTGAGAGCCGTGGTTTTAAAAGCACACTGGAATGCTAACAGCTTTGCCATATCTGTGTATTTTATTGTCAATAGAAACTACAAGCTGGTAAAAGACTGTAAGTTTGAGATGATTGATCTGACTGTCAATGGCCAAGCTCTCATGCCCTGAAGCATCAGCCAGACGTACATCTTTTAATTGGGGGAATCTTGCAGTTGTCCCACTTCCACTGCACAGACTTAAATAACCTGAGCCCACTGCAGGTCTGAAATGACACAGTCAGGAGCTAAAAATCTCCCTGTCGTATTTTTCAGCTGTTCGTGAATGTGCCACTTATGCAGAGGGTGAGGTTTGTGGTTCTGAGATTGGTTGAGAAGAATATTGATAATGCTGTTTTCTTTAATAGGTGCTATTTCAAGTGGTTTTAGGCTGGAAGATTCCCCATTTGTCCCATATGACTTTATGAACAGCAGTAATTCACCAGCCAGTCCTCCTGGATCTGTTGGGGATGGCTGGCCACGTGCCAAATCGCCTAATGGCTCTAGCAGTGTTAACTGGCCACCAGGTAAAATTTCACATTAGTTAATTCCTTGGGTACATTGTATCTATTCAGTAATGTTTCTTTTGCATTTGTGGCTTTGTACTTTATGATAGTATTGAGGTCCTCCATAGCTAACTAATTTATTAAGTAATTTACCCATCCTTGAAATTTGGCCCTGGTGACAGAGGTGCAAAAAAGTAGGAGTCAGGGAATTACTTTAATCTCTTCTCGATTTGGATGCTTAGCTGTGTTGACATGAGCAAAAATTTGTGGGCCCTTGACTGGTTTTTCCTGTATAAGGAAATAACTTCATGTCTCTAAGCTTCTCTTTTGGGATCCTTACTCCTAGAATTTCGTCCTGGTGAGCCATGGAAAGGTTATCCAAACATCGACCCTGAAACTGACCCTTACGTCACTCCTGGCAGTGTCATAAACAATCTTTCAATTAATACTGTGCGGGAAGTTGACCACCTCAGGGACAGGAACAGTGGTATGTATAAGTGAATCACTCTCCAGCTACCTGGAGAGAGGCATTTTGTTGCAGTAGTATTGCTACTTTTCCCAGAGTCTCATTTAACATTGGTTGACAGTAAGGTTTCATGGCTGGAAAAATATCCTATGGATGCAGCAGAGTTTCTGGGTGCAACAGAATGCAGAGAGTTCTAGCAAGTAATTAGCATGTGCAGTAGCAATGTGTATTCAGTGCAGTTCTTTTATAGGGCCCTGAGAAGCAATAATTTTGAACGTACGGGGAAGCAAAACCTAACAGCACTGCAATTGCACGACATCAAGCTACAGTGATTGAGTAGTTACAGTAATGGAACTATGTTTTCTGATTACATGGAACTTCCAGACGCTGAATATTTGAATATTTACAGCCCTTGCCCTTCTGTTTGCTGCGGGGGGAGGCGGGGGACACACGATGACTGGGTGGAATGGAGGTGTGTCTGCTCCGGCAATATTAAGGCCCACATGGCCAGGATTTATAATTCATATTTTGTTTTGTTGCCCTTTTACTGAGAGAACTATTGTTTGTGTAATTTTACATTTTTAATAGGGTCATCCTCATCTTTGAACACCACGCTGCCTTCAACTAGTGCCTGGTCATCCATTCGTGCCTCCAACTACAATGTTTCCCTCAGCAGTACAGCACAAAGCACTTCAGGTAAGATCCCTGTGTACTCCTCAAACTTCAGAGACAGCCGTCACTTTGCCTGTCCTCTGCTTAGTTCACTGATGAGGCACTCAATAGTAATTAAAAGTCACACTGGAAGTTTCCTCTCAGTGACATCATTACTAGTTTCCAGGATGCTGATTTCTGCTGAAAATTGCTAGATTGACTGAAGTAAAACCAGAACTTTGAAGCCTTTGTGAATTCCCTCATACAGTAAGCTCTTTCATATGCAGCAGCTCCGGGACCGAGAGGTTACAGAATGTTCAGATATTCTGGATAATGGAGAGGTGCACCTAGCAGTGCATAATATTAAAGAAAAACAAGATTAGATATAAAGAAATGAGCAAAAATGTATGCAGAATACTTTTACCAACAACAGTGGTATTGTACGCTGTGAACTTACAGTGCGTTTGCTGTAATTTATTTGTATTTACTTTCCCTATGGTGTACTTATGGAAGACGTAACTAACATTACTTATGATTAAAATGCCGATGATGTGAAGGTTCTGGATGATAGAATGTGGATACGAAAGAGTTTACTGTATTTACACAAGTGCCAAGTAAATCTCTTGTACCTGGTGAGGCAGGAAGTTCAGGGTAACAGTGAGAGGGACCTTGGTTTACTTGAATCTGATGTATGAATTTTTGAAAGGCTTTCAGATGTTAATCATTAATCTAAGAGTGGTGGACAGTAGTACAAAGTAACTGTGTGTTTACATTTCATACATTCATCTTGGTAAAATAGGCTTGCATACAGATATTTGAGAGGAGGAGCAATAGCTTTATAATTACAGTGGCTGCTTTCCTAGTCTGTGAAAATGAGAAAATAGATAAATGCTTAGTCATATGATATGAAGAAAAGCTTCCCAAAGTAATACAAGAAGATTTACAGAGGTAAGGATTGAATGGAATCTCTTAAGGTC